>NC_048298.1:20536209-20759232 GCF_013100865.1 Trachemys scripta elegans | reverse complement strand
GTCGCATGCAGGGTAGGCATATCCCAAATTCACTGAGGGTTTGAGTCCCATCAGTTACACGCACCTGGTTTGGCCGGCCTGTCGAAGCCGTTGCCCGGGGTGTGGCCGGTGCGCATGCTGCCGCTACTTGGAGCCACAGGTGAGATCTGAGTGACAGGTGGGGACCAAAGTGGATGGACTACCCCCAAAGGGTACGACAAGTCCCCCCATCAGAGGTACTACCCCTCCCTGGCCACCCCATAAGTCATATAAAACCAAATGAAACCCCATGAAACACTTCTTCTGCCATTATCAATGGTTCACTGTCAGACTGTGAGGACATACGTAGTGGGGTCCTACTGAGGTTTGTCTTGGGTCTGGTACTATTCAATATTTTTGTTAATGCCTTGAATAATGGAGTGGAAAGTATGCTTATACAATTTGTGGATGACACCAACCTGGGAGGATTGCAAACATTTTGGAGGACAAGGTTAGAATTCAAGAGACCTAAATAATTTGGAGAAATGGTCTAAAATCAACAAGATTAAATTCAATAAAGACAAGTGCAAAGTACTAAAAAAATCAAATAGAAAATGAGGAATAACTGGCTAGGCAGTAGTATTGCAGAAAAGGATCTGGGGATTATAATGGATCACAAATTGAATTAAATAACAATACAATGCAGTTGCAAAAAAGGCTAATATCATTCTGGGGTGTATTAACATCAGTGTATGTAAGACATGGTGAGGCCCCCACTGTAGAATTGTGTCCAGTTTTGGGCTCCACACTTCAAGAAAGCTATGGACAAATTAGAGATAGTCTAGAGGGAAGCAATAAAAATTAATAGAGGTTTAGAAAACCTGACCTGTGAGGAAAGGTTAAAAAAGCTGGGCATGTTTCGTTTTGGGGAAAGAATAGTGGGAGAGACCTGATAACAATCTCCAAATATGTTCAGGGCTGTTATAAATAGTTCTTCGTGTCCACTGAAGGTAGGACAAGATGTAATTTCCTTAATTTGCATCAAAGGAGAAATAGCTATTAGGAAAAACTTATTTAACTATCCTTATAGTTAGGACTGGGATAGGCTTCCTGTGGGAGGTTGAGGAATCCCTGTCATTGGAAGTTTTTAAGAACAGGTTAGACTAACAGCTGTTGGGGATGGTCTAGGTGTACTTGGTCCTGCCTTGGTGTAGGGGGCTAGACTTGATGATCTCTTGAATTCTCTTCCAGCCCTATATTTCTATGATTCTACGGCTGCTACTCTGAAATTTGTCCTTTCACATATCTTCCACCTCACTGGAAGATGGCTATGTCTAGGTGAACCACCTAGATGAAGTGGGAAATCAAGAGGAAGAGCTAAAGCACAATTTTCCAGGTGAGGAGCAGAGTAATATTTTAGTTTGGCACCAAAATTAAAGTTAGACGACTTGGGTCAAGATTTTCAGAATCTTGGGCAAGTGGGCAAGCCACTTAATCTCTCTGTGCTCAGTTACCCCATCAGTAAAACAAGATCAAATAATGCTTACCCTCCTTAATACAGATTTTAGGAATAAAATATTCTGTGCAATTGATAGGCATTATTGGTTGTAACAGACAACGGATGTTGGGGTCAGAGAATACCAGGGGTTAGGAAAGAGGATGGCTCTCTGGCTGGAGGAGTTATGTCATTTGGAGCTCCTGGGATGGTGCATCTCTCTGCACTGCCATAGGTTTATAGTCACCAAAGGTTCAGTTTGAGTCTTAATTAAATTCAGATTGAACTGATGTTTGTAACGGGATGTTTGCTCCTGGATGTTTTCAGTTGTTTCAACATCACTGTAATTTGGAATATAATGCATCCTAAAGAGACGCCTTAGCCGATATAATACTAGGGAGGGGTTGTATTTCATGAGACAGGGTTGGGGGATGGCTGTACTTCACTAGGTTTTTGGTAACCTTGCTTAGTGGCCCGACTGTCTGAATAAAAAAAAAAAAAAGTCTGGTCTCCGTTTTCCCATACAACATTTGGAATGCATAGGCTTACACAAATTAATATACAGGGTCATGAATAGCAGCACAGCATCCTACAAGAAGTCTAATCTCCCCCACTAGTAAACTTTTCACTGGCACATCTGTACAATTCTAAGGGACTGGTACCATAGAGCTCTGCTCTGATGCTTTATTTACAACATCTTGAATATTAGGATTTCAGTACAGACTTTGTTTGTTGATACTGTGAGTGACACAAGCTTTTACTCCAATAGAGCTGAGTCTGTGTGGTCTTTAATAGTTTACTGGTAGAACAGAGAGCAGGCAGCATAATCCTAAACACATCTGTTTGATGGATTGATCTTAATGTTATGGTCACATATAGGTAATGTATGATCTTATCCTGACTCATAGGAATGAAATGGAAGAGCTACCACAGATGTTCTCAGAACTATTCCCACACCTTAATACTGTATTTATCTATAAAATAAAAATACATGAAGTAGTTTTTCTTTATTTGTACAGCACCTCCCTTTATTACAAAGATTTGAACTATTTTAGCAAAATTTTCAAATTATTTCATCTTTCTGACTTTGATGGCGTCCCTACTCCATTATGACTTCATTTGCAAGAATTGTATACAAAGAATGCTTTAAATTTAACTCCTGTTCAGAAAAATGCAGGCTGCTATTTTATCCAAAACAGGCATAGCCTCAATCAACATAAGCTTATCTTATGATGAAATTCCTAGGGGTAAATAGTTTCTAAAAGAATCCTAGCAATGGTACATTACTAGATGGAAATGACATAATTATCAATAACAATACAGAAAAGGCAGAAATGTTCAATAAATATTTCTGTTCTGTATTGGGAGGGGGATAGTAGATGATATAGTCATACCATATGATAATACTCTTTCCATTCTACTGGTATCTCAGGAAGATGTTAAACAGCAGCTACTAAAGTTAGCCATTTTCAAATCAGTGGATCCAGATAACTTGCATCCAAGAGTTTTTTAAAGAGCTGGCTGAGGATCTCCCTGGACCATTAATGCTGATTTTCAAAAGGTCTTGGAACACTGGGGACGTTCCAGAAGACTGGAAAAAAGCGAATGTTGTGCCAATATTTTAAAAGAGTAAACAGGATGTCTATGATAATTATAAGCTTTAATCCCAGACAAGATAATGGAGCAACTGATACAGGATTCTATTAGTAAAGAATTAAGTGAGGGTAATATAATTAATGCAAATGGGTTTATGGAAAATAGATCCTGTCAAACTAAATTGATATTTTTTATGTGATTACAAGTTTGTTTGATAAAGATAATAGTGTTGATATAATATACATAGATTTCTGTAGAGCATTTGACTTGGTACCATCTGATACTTTGATTAGAATCATAGAATATTAGGGTTGGAAGAGACCTCAGGAGGTCATCTACTCCAACCCCCTGCTCAAAGCAGGACCAACCCCCAACTAAATCATCCCAGCCAAGGCTTTGTCACACTGGGCCTTAAAAATCTCTAAGGATGGAGATTGCACCACCTCCCTAGGTAACCCATTCCGCTGCTTCACCACCCTTCTAATGAAATAGTGTTTCCTAATATCCAACCTAGAACTCCCCCACTGCAACTTGAGACCATTGTTCTTTGTTTGGTCATCTGCCACCACTGAGAACAGCCTAGCTCCATCCTCTATGGAAACCCCCTTCAGGTAGTTGAAGGCTGCTATCAAATCTCCCCTCACTCTTCTCTTCTGCAGACTAAATAACCCCAGTTCCCTCAGCCTTTCCTTGTAAGTCATGTGCTCCAGCCTCCTAATCATTTTCGTTGTCCTCTGCTGAACTCTCTCCAATTTGTCCACATCCCTTCTGTAGTGGGGGGCCCAAAACGGGATGCAATACTCCAGGTGTGACCTCACCAGTGCCGAGTAGAGGGGAATAATCACTTGCCTCAATCTCTTGGCAATGCTCCTACTAATACAGCCCAATATGTCATTGGCCTTCTTGAATTAAAAGACTAGGATGATATAAAATTAACATGTCACTCATTAACTAGATTAAAAGATGGCAAACTGATAGGTTTCAAAATGTAATTGTAAATGCAGAATCATTATGTAACTGGTGTGTTTCTAGTGGGTTCACAAAGGAATATGTTCTTGGCCCTACATTATTTAATATTTTTATGAATGATCTGGAAGAAAACATAAAATAATCTCCGATAAAGTTTTCAGATGACACAAAAATTGAGGGAGTGGTAAATAATAAAGAGGACAGATCACTGATTCAGACTAATTCGGATTGCATGATAAACTGGGCACAAGCAAACAATATGTGTTTTAATATGTAAATATATGCATCTAGGAACAAAAAATGTAGGCCATTACAGGATGGTGAATTGTGTCCTGGGAAGCAGCGACTCTGAAAAATATTTGGGAGTTGCAGTTGATAATTAACTGAACATGAGCTCCCAATTGCAATAATGTGGCCAAAAGGGCTCGCTAATGCAATCCAGGGATGAATGCACAGGGAAATTCCGAGTAGGAGTAGAGAGGTTATTTTACCTCTGTATTTGAGACTGGGGTGACTGCTGCTGGAATTCTTCAAGAAAGATGTTGATAAATTCGAGACTGTTCAGGGAAGAGCCACAAGAATGATTAAAATATTAGAAGACAGCCTTAAGGAGCTCAATCTATTTAGCTCAACTAGGAGAAGGTTAAGGAGTGACTTGATTACAGTCTATAAGTACCTACGTGGGGAACAAATATTTGATAATAGGTTCTTCAGTCTTTCCCTGCATATACCATGATCCAATTGCTGCAAATTGAAGCTAGACAAATTCAGACTTGGAAAAAGGTATTAATTTTGAACAGCCAGAGTAATTAACCATTGGAACAATTTATGAAATGTGGTGGATTCTCCACCACTGACAATTTTTAAATCAAGACTGGATGTTCTTATAAAAGATATCCTCTAGGAACTAGTTTTAGGGAAGTTCTATGGCCTATGTTATATACAAGGTCAGACTAGATGATCACAGTGGTCCTTTGTGGCCATGGAATCTCTGAATAATCCTAGAAATGTAACATATTAATTATTTATGCTCTGATTCTGAATGAGAATAACACAAATCTAGGATTATTTATCCCTGCTCCAGAGTCAAGAGAAGATTCATTCTTCCACTCATCTGACAATACCACTGTGATATGCCAATGTATTATCAAGCTATACTGTCAATAAATGGCAGAGGATATAAGAAGCAATTCATAGTGCATGAGGTGAGCTACTGTCTGAACTTTATGCTTTATATTTATTTTGGTATGTAGGGAAACACAATTCCTCTGTTCTTTATTTTATTTCCATTATAAAGAAACATGACTTTTTTTACTGTCATCTACTGGTTAAATAAACCAGAATTATAACATTTCTGCTTTTCTGTGAGAAGGCCTTGTCCATCATAAAAGAGTGCAAACACACATCCACGCATCATAAAAAGTCAATAAATATAGTGTTTTACTTTTTGCATTTTATATCTCAGTATGAAATTGAGCATAAATGCAGGACAGGGTCTTAAATTTTGATCCCACATGATTAGCTTAGACCCTGAAGAATTGATTCTAGAACTCCTTTTTTTTTCCAGTTTAGGTAGTCTAAACTTGGATCTGTAACAGCAATGATGGCATCTGGAAGGCATTTTAGTAACAGAAACACAGCCAAAGTATCAGCGGAATGCAACATGTGGACAAAGTGTGCTAACTTCAGTTATGTGGCTAGGTACTTAGCTGCTCTGTGGCATCAAG
Source organism: Trachemys scripta elegans (assembly GCF_013100865.1). Classification (NCBI taxonomy): domain Eukaryota; kingdom Metazoa; phylum Chordata; order Testudines; family Emydidae; genus Trachemys; species Trachemys scripta. The sequence continues at coordinate 20,753,487 of NC_048298.1, read as the reverse complement.
GCTGCAGACTACCCTTTGATGTAGAACACTAGGATTGTAATATAGAATGTGTTCACGCTGTATGAATTTCTTTTAAAAATATTAATGTAGTCTGCAGTATATACCATAACCTGGTGGTAACCCTTTAAAGATGGTTGACAGCCTTGAGTAGATGAAAAGGGGGCTGTATGTAGGTTTCATTTTTACGTTTGGATAAAATACAGGCTGTTTTTGGCACACACTTTTGGAAGTCTAAGGTTTTTGCTCATGTCTAAGATACACTGTTATCCTTTATGCAAATGAAAGAATAATTCATAATGAATAATATACAGTATTTAACAAAGTTACATTGTTTTCTGTTTGCAGATGGTCAGAATAGGTCACAACATTCTCAGATGTTTTCCCCCATTTACTCAGTTCTGTTTGAAAGGACTGATTTAGTGTGACTCTCCCGTCTAGTTTCTGGTTCCATTATACTTGCACATTTAAGTGTATCCTGAGTGCAGGGACTATAGCTGTGACATACACCGGAGGCACTGTTGTGTCCCACCTTTCCCTGCATAAGGTCCCGTTGCGACCTGGCCTTTACCCATTTGTGACGCTTCTTAAAGGAGGCTACAGAAGTTGTACTGTACTGTATAATTTATCTGAACTTTCACATAACTTTATATTGGTCCACAAGATGACAACAAGTCATGAAAATCTATGTTTACAGAGAAGAGTGAATAAAGAAGTTGGCAATAAAGAAATCGCACAGAGTATTGTTATAAATTATTACTAACTGGGGAAACTAATGAAGCGTTATCCTGTTGAGTACATTATTTTTCTTGATCCTCTGCTATTTTTAATCTTGACAAATAATTTAGATTTAGGGCCCCTGTGTGGGGTGGAGATAATCACTAAGATTTTAACAAGCAAAGTTCAAAAGACTCAGGATTTGCTTTGCAAATGAGATGAGGACATGTGGCAAAATTAAATGTAATGTTGACAAATGTGAAGTAATTTGCATTGAGCCAAAGAATAATAAACACAGGTACCAAACAAATTGAACTACAGGAAGAGCACTTTGAAATGGATGTTGTAGAATGAGTTTACTTTACTCTACTTTAAATCATGGATCATGAGGAGAAGCAATTAAAAAGGCAACTTGCAATATATCATATGCCTTTTCTGTCTGGGTCTGAGTGCACATGCTCAAGATCAGTGCTGTAATTTATTTGAATATCTGACTGTCATGTGTAACATCAGTAGGATTTGCAATTTTATGCTTTTTAAATTAATAGTTTGAGGAGATTTTTTAAAAATAAAGACTGTGGTAAAATTTTCTAATGTCTCATTTTTCAGAAGTGACTTAGACACTTAGGAAACAAAGTCTCTTTGAAAGTCAAATGTTTCCTTCTTTCAGCCTTTCCTCATAAATCTAGCCTATCAGCTATTAATATTTTTGTTGTTGTTGCTCTTCTACAAACTGCATTTAAATTGTGTAGGCTGCATGGCCATCCCTCCCTGTCAGTCTCTGAGGAAGGCCACGCCTCATCACTACTGCGTACCTGTAAAGGTGAGCTCAAAGGGGGGAGTTAGCGTCAACTAGTGACGGCAGTCTACAGTACGGCAGTCTATGAGCTCCAGGCCCAGTCAGGGCAGGGCAGCAGAGCAATCAGTGGGCTCTGGCCCCAGCAGCTCCTCAGTGTCTCGGTTGGTTGGCAGCCCGGGGAGCTCTGGCCAGTCCTCAGGTGGCAGCTCCGGCAACTCCTCAGCATCTTGGTCAGCCAGCAGTCCTGGGAGCTCTCAACAATTCTCATGAGGCAGCCCCGGCAGTTCTTCTGCAGGCTCCAGCAGCAGGTGGGATGCATCCATCTCCTTTGGTGGCTCCACTCAAACTGAGCTGCAGGGCCCACCTTTTGTGCTTCCCCTTTCTGTCCTGCCCTTCCGCTTCCGGCAGGGTGGATGTGGCTCTCTTGGTTCAGCCCACCAGGGGCTGTGTTGTGGCCCCTCCTCATCAATCTCTGAGGGAGGCCAATTGTTAACAGCTTTCTGATAGAGAGAAGTCCACAAAAACAATATTCTATGTGTAGTATCATCAGCGCCATACAGGGAGGGACTCTTACCTCCCTGCACCGTGACAGTGTCTGTGCAATTTTATTAGCAATTTTGGGTGGGCCTGCAACACATTTCATGTCAACTGTCCATCCCACTCCAAAGATAACCTAATCCTCTCCTCCATTATCACCTCATAGAGCTGACCTAAGGATTTTAAGGAGGGTTAGGATGATGATTGTTCAGAATTAACCAGCTCATTTTACATTGAAAATGTGTGGGTGGGAAATATCTTTATCCCTATCTCATCCCAGCTTCCTCCCGAAGAAATTGAGCTGGTTGCCCTAGGGATTGGTTTACATCAGTTTGAACTCGCAGCAATTTGCATTCCTGTGCAAGAACAAAGGCTAGAAACTTACTCTTTTTAAAAATAAAAATGAAGCTATTCCTTTATATTTTTAGTTCTCTCAGATCAGAGAACCTCATGACTAGCTTTATGGCAATGCACTTGTATCCCCAAATTAACTTCATCACTGCAAGATCACACTACAAGTTGTTCACTATCCCTCCTAAACACATGAATAGTTCCATTGATTTGAATAGGAATACTCACATGCTTACGTCGCTTACAGAACTGGGGCCTACGCATCTGTCTTTCAGATTATTTCCCCCAGATATATTATCTTGCATCTGTCTAGTTTGGATCTCATTTTCTTTCTTGCCCATAATTCTACTTTTTCTAGGTATCTTTATACATATATCTCTTTCCTTGCTGATGGTCACAAAACTTCCCATTTTAGACCATTTTAGTGTTACCTGTGAATTTAATTAGCATGCCATGTAGACGATCTTCCAGATCATTATGATGTTAAATAAGATTAGGCCTAGCACTGTCCCTGCAGCATGCTACTAGACACCTCATCCTTCTTGTTGTTTTATGCTTTGCTTACAGTATTTCCAGCCAATTTTATTCATGTGAGAGTGCTCATATTTAGCCAATTTGAGTTAATCTTTCAAGTAAAATGTCATGACTTTGGGACATGATAGCTAATGATCAAATAGCACTATAGTCCAAACTGTCTTGTTACTTCGCCCAACAACCTTGAATACACCCTAACTAGGAGTGATTAAACAATCTTGCAGAACTGAAAATGAGAATATTTAGGGCAGATGAGTAATTGCTCCAAACTGGCTACTGAGATCACGCTGCGAGAATATAACAAAGACATTTTTGCAATCCCCTGTACCGTCAAAGCATGTAGGTAAGTCAACAAAACTTTCTAATAATGATATTGGAGCCTGCAGGCAGATCTAAAAGCATCAGCAAGAATGCCTGAAATCTAACCATTGCTGAGAGCTGGTTGATCAAGGGTAGAAAGGAAGGGAATTGTGATGTCACAATTCCACGAACACATGCATTTCTCATACTTACCAACTAGCATTATATAAGATACAAGAAAAAATAATATTTATTATTCTATTCCAAAGATCATATAAATGTTAATGGCTGCATCTTTTTTTTTTGCAATTTTATTTTAATATACATTTTAATATTAAAACACCTGTCTTATTTTCTCTTCAGTCTTTCAAACAGGATTTAATTGGGGGAAGTCCTATACCCTGTGTTATGCAGACGGTCAGATTAGATAGATGATCACAGTGGTCTCTTCTGTCCTTGAAATCTATGAATCTTTTTTCACTCATGTAAAACAGAAACTGTTTTTTGGGTGGCTTTTCTATATTATACTTACTTACATAGACCAAACCTTCTTCCCAAAACTCCCATTGACTTCAATTAAACTAGGGCCAGTACCAAAATCATTATTTTTTTAAAGTGGTTCATTACTTAATCTTTCCAGAAACATGTTTCGTAAATACAATGTCACTTACCGCTACTTATCCTATCTTGCAATCCTTTTATAGTCTTTCCCACGCTTATTGCAATATTGTCCTGAAAATGCTCACACTCATTGGTGATGGCAAGTCTAGTCAAAAGACTAGACTTTATTCTTAGTCACACCATATACGAGTTCTTAATCATTTAGTACAGTATCTTCTTCCAGTATCATCCTGTAATGTGTGCCTATTTATTGGTTAGTTTGTTTCTCTGTAAATGCACATAGATCATGTTTAATACAAACTGCAAACAAACTTTTCAAAAGTGATGCTCAACTTCAGACATCTTAAAGGGTGCTGGTTGTCAAAGGGCGGGTGTTTGTTGCTTTCCGAAAATTTGGCCACTTTTAAGATGACTCGAGCTTGGCAACCAGATATTTAGGCACCCAAAAATCAAAGGTTATTTGAAGATTTTATTGCCTCATAGAGTTATTTTTCTTATTTATTTGCATAAAGAATAAGATGGGTTCCCAGGATAAGGTATCAGATGACAAGGTTTAGCCCAGGAATACATTTTTTATTATGAAGTTCAACCTCTCTGAAATTTGGGGTTATTAATGGAAATACTGATACCCTTAACTATAGTATTGGGAACTGAAATACAGTCATAAAAGTCTACCAAAGTTTTATTGAAATCTCTACTTTCCTGTACAAAATGCTTTTTAATTAATTTGGAGACTGTGGTAGTGCCGTTCTCACTTATCTAAGATTACTGCTGCCTACTTTTTCCGTCAGAGCCTCTGAACTTGAACCCTGTTTGTTCCATTACATCTGAAAAGGGGCTTTATTTCTCATTACTTGTCTCCTGTTTAACCACTCACGGATATCAATGTACAGTAGCCTTTCATTAAAATAGGTCCAGAATGTTGTATTATGTGAATGGTAAAGATCCCTGCATAAATTACAGTAGGTGAGACATATTCAGTATATTTTAGGTTTTAGTAAATTAGTATATTGTAAAAACAAGGAGGTTTTCATTGAATCTGTAGTAAAATATTCCCCTAAATTATGAGTCCTGATGAATAAGCCTAAAATGCTTTACTTAAAATGTTTAAAGTAGGGCTGTCAAGCAATTAAAAAAATTAACCGTGATTAATTGTGCAATTAAAAAAATCACAATTATCTGCACGATTAATTGCGCTGTTAAACAATAATAGAATATCATTTATGTAAATATTTTTGGATGTTTTCTACATTTTTAAATATATCGAATTGATTTACAACACAGAATAAAAAGTGTAAAGTGCTCACTTTATATTTATTTTTGATTACAAATATTTGCACTGTAAAAAAGAAAAGAAATAGTATTTTTCAATTCACCTAATACAAGAACTGTAGTAAAATCTCTTTATCATGAAAGTTGAACTTACAAATGTACAGTTATGTACAAAAAATAACCGCATTCAAAAATAAAACAATGTAAAACTTTGGAGCCTACAAGTCCACTCAGTCCTACTTCTTATTCAGCCAATCACTCAGACAAACAAGTTTGGTTACAATTTGCAGAAGATAATGCTGCCCGCTTCTTGTTTATAATGTCATCTGAAAGTGAGAACAGGTGTTTGCATGGCACTGTTGTAGCCAGCGTGGCAAGATATTTACATGCCAGATGCGCTAAAGATTCATAAGACCCTTCATGCTTCAACCACCATTCCAGAGGACATGAGTCCATGCTGATGACAGGTTCTACTCAATAACCATCCAAAGCAGAGCGGACCGACGCATGTTCATTTTCATCATCTGAGTCAGATGCCACCAGCAGAAGGTTGATTTTCTTTATTGGTGGTTTGGGTTCTGTAGTTTCCTCATTGGAGTGTTGCTCTTTTTAAGACTTCTGAAAGCATTCTCCACACCTCATCCCTCTCAGATTTTGGAAGGCACTTCAGAGTCTTAAACCTTGGGTCGAGTGCTGTAGCTATTTTTAGAAATCTCACATTGGCACCTTGTTTGTGTTTTGTCAAATCTGCTGTGAAAGTGTTCTTAAAATGAACAACATGTAATGTGTCATCATCTGAGACTGCTTTAACATTACTTATATGGCACAATTTGGGTAAAACAGAACAGAAGACATACAATTCTCCCTCAAGGAGTTCAGTCACAAATTTAATTAAGGCGTTATTTTTTTAATGAACATCTTCAGCATGGAAGCATGTCCTCTGGAATGGTGGCCGAAGCATGAAGGGGCATATGAATGTTTAGCATATCTGGCACGTAAATACCTTGCAACACCAACTACAAAAGTGCCATGAGAATGCCTGTTCTCACTTTCAGGTGACATTGTAAATAAGAAGTAGGCAGCATTATCCCTGTAAATGTAAAGAAACTTGTTTGTCTTAGAGATTGGCTAAACAAGAAATAGGACTGAGTGGACTTGTAGGCTGTAAAGTTTTATATTGTTTTGTTTTTGAGTGCAGTTATAATAACAAAAAACATCTACATTTGTAAGTTATACTTGCACGATAAAGAGATTGCACTATAGTACTTGTATGAGGTGAATTAAAAATACTATTTCTTTTGTCTATCATTTTACAGTGCAAATATTTGTAATAAAAATAATAATATAAAGTGAGCACTGTTCACTTTGTATTCTGTGTTGTAATAGAAATCAATATATTTGAAAATTCAAAAATATTTAATACATTTCAATTGGTATTCTATTTTATAACAGTGCGATTAATCACAATTATTTTTTTAAATCACAATTAATCTGTTTTTAGTTAATCGCGTGACTTAATTGCGATTAATTGACAGCCCTAGTTTAATGTCATTAGCTGTAGTGAGTCAATTCACATCATGAACTTGAATGTACCCATGAGGCCCACACTTTTAAGCAAGCCCCCAATATAATAATGTTTTGTCACTATAAGTGTGATCAGAGTAATATTTAGACTATTAAAAATGGATGGATATCATTCAAAACAAGATAATTGCATTATTATGTTTAATATCACATGGAATGGGAACAGTGTGTCTATATTACTATAATTTGGGGGATAGGTATGCATCAGTGTGAGAGGCAGGAAGATTGTAAGCCCTCTGACGTAGGGACTGTTTGTTTTTTTTATGTTTATACACTGCCTCGCTCATGCCTGATCCATGATTGAGGCCCCAGTCACTACTGAATTACAGATAATAAATAATAATAATTAAAAAGAGAGGAGCAGAGTGCCTGGAGCAAGTGTTTACAAAATGCAAACATATACTATGACATTATGTTTAAGTATTTTAAACCCACCTAAAAAGATTGTTTAGTGCCAGTGGCCACTAGCTATAAATTCATTTTAAGCTTATGAGTTTGAGCTATTAATGGCATTATGCACACACACACACAAAGCTAAAGTTGGGTGGTCACAAGTTGTCACATGCTCTTGTTTTAAGAAAAAATTCTCTCCAACCTGTATAATTCAGTTCTGATCTTCTACTCTTTCTGCATGCATGTGACTTCTATGGATTTCTCTTACACATGTGTACATGTACAGAGGGCATAATATCACAGTTGCAACCTGCTGGATAGATCTGAGATGAAAACTTTTCGCTTAATTTATAAATATTGTTCTTATTAATAAGGCTGAATTAATTGTCAAACATTCATTGTCTGAGATTACCACAATTCCTCCTATGGTTAGAATTATTATTAGTCAATACGATGCATTTTTCAGAAACCCTCCCTAACATGGGCCTGTACCACTAGGAGACTTTTTCAAGCCAGCTCCCTTTAAACAAACAAAATTGAATTGATTCATGTATTATAAATCCCCCTGGGCTATGCTGTTTTCATGACTAATTTCTTTCAGTAACCACAGCTTCAGAGCCTATGACCTTACAACAGCAAGCATGCTGTATGAAAACATGGACTTGTTGTGAGGGTTATGCTTTTGCTCATGTACTGAGCCCCTTGCGGCTTGTTAACTATCCACACAAATACTACTTCAGTTGCCTCTGGGCCAAATGCAGTTAAATTTTGAGGGACCGTGAAAGTAACCTGCCTTCAATGGATGGACACTGCAGTTTAAAAACAAAATAAGGAGTTTAATGACTTTGAAAACAATCTCATCCTAGATTTCAGCCATATGTATAATCTAGAAGCAACAGGTAGAATTCTTCAGAGGAAAAAAGTAGGAATTATATTTTAGCAACAACCTCCCCTCCCGCAAAAAAATACCCTTATTCTTCTACAAAAAGGCTACATATCTCTCTTGCTTTTTATATAATATATGATATTAAAATCGATCGGAGATGGAGAGTAGATGAGAGAGGAGGAGAAGGAGTTGACAGTTCATGTTGGAGTGAGAAGGCGTAAAGAAGTCGTAGGATTCTATAGGATACAGTATAATCATTTATGGTGATATGTCATAATTACATCCAAGTACAATTATAGGAAGTATATTTTTCTGCAGAGAAGAAACTATTAAACCATGATTACAACATTTGTAGACCTGTTTCTGCATACAGAAAGGTATCATCTTTCCTTTAAAGGAACTGTCTCATTACCTCTTGAAAAGCAACAATAATGCATGTTCTGATTTCCTGATAATTGTAGCTTTGGGGAAATTGTCCTGCAAAATAAAAGAAGTTGAAGTGCCCACTTGCTTTTGAGCCAGCAGTTCCTGATACTATACAAGTGACCAGCTTTGGTCAGAGTGCTGTGACGAAGCATATAAAACTGGTTTTGTCCTTCTGAGAGCAGGATTTTTTCTGTTTGTATATTTCTTTTGTAAAGAACAAAGGGGATTGGTCCTAGTGCCACTGCATTGGATGGAGTGCATCTAGTACCTTATAAGGATGAGAAGAAACTGGTATTCCCACCAGCCAGTGAAGAGTGCTCATAAACTCTCACAAACTAAATAGGTACTAAGCTGGTCATTATTTGGATACAAGGCCTAAATGTTGGAGGAAGTGGTGTATGTGGTAAAGTCAGTTGGTTCTTCCCTCTGAGTCACTCCTGAATCAGTGTCCCACCATGGTGCTGGGGCATGATTTGTTGTGGATAAATCATAAGACTGAAGTCATACCCTCTTGTATTCATTGGAAATCCCATAGCAATATTCTCCAGTAGATGACATGTTAACCCTGTGTTCTGGCCAAATTTTGGTTTAGGCAATTTGAATCTGTTTGGGCAATTCAGTGTGGGTAATTTTCCATACTACTCACATATCCGCAGACTCATTAGGAGAGATCATTCTTCACTTTCCTTCTAAAATCTGTTTATGTAATGTTGCTAATGCAGTTTCCACCTCCGCTGTCTTAGAGATCGTCTGCCAAAGGCTGTGCTCTATGGCCAACTTAAGAACTCCAATACAGCAATAAGGTCAAGCAAGGCTTCAAGACATTCAGCATTCCCATTGACAACTGGGAAAATTCTGCCCACAATCATTCAGTTTGGAGAAACCATGTTAAGACTGGTGCAGTCACTGCAGAGATACATCAGAGAGTCCAGGCTGAGGCCTGCAGGCAAGCTAAAAAACAGAGTATGCTTCAACTTCCATTTGGCAAGTGAACCTGTAGCCACTGTGCAAAGGTCATGCATACGGCTCTTTTCCCATAGCATTGCTAAGCACAACTGACGGATCAACTTTAGAATCACAGAATATCAGGGTTGGAAGGGACCTCAGGAGGTCATCTAGTCTAACCCCCTGCTCAAAGCAGGACCAATCCACAGACAGATTTTTGCCCCAGATCCCTAACTGGCCCCCTCAAGAATTGAACTCACAACCCTAGGTTTAGCAGGCCAATGCTCAAATCACTGAGCTATCCCTCCCCCGAACCCCCTACCTCCATCTCGCCTCAGTGGCTACTGCCAGTCACCATCTAGCTCCTACTCACTGGGGCAGATTGCAGTCTATAAACCACTCATCATCGGCAAGGGGGGTTGGACCTGCTGCCTCTGCCTATCTATGGGCTGCCTCTCTGCAGCCCCAGTACCCTTTGTGGGCCCTTAACTCAGCCTGGAGCTTTGCTAGGCTGGAGCTCCCCAGCTCTCTCTGCCCTTCCCCAGCACTGTTCCATCTCAGGTACCCTTCTCAGCTCCCAGGCAGACAGGTCCTTCTCTCTCCAAAAAGCTAGAGACCGAGTGTCTCTTCTTGAGCTCCTGGCTCACAACCCTTTTATAGGGCCAGCTGTGGCCTGATTGTCCCCGATCAGCCTTTCCCCAGCCACAGCCCTCTCCAGAGCTGCTTTTAACCCCTCTGGGCAGGAGCGGGGTAACCACCCCGCTACAGGACGTACAATTCTCCCCCAAAGAGTTTAGTTACAAATTTAATTAATGCACAGCTTTTTTTAACAAGCATCATCATCATGGAAGCATGTCCTCTGGAATGGTGGCTGAAGCACGAAGGGGCATATGGATGTTTACCATATCTGGCACGTAAATACCTTGCAATGCCGGCTACAAAAGTGCCATGCAAATGCCTGTTCTAACTTTCTGGTGACATTGTAAATAAGATGAAGGCAGTGTTATCCCCTGTAAATGTAAACAAACTTGTTTGTCTTATCAATTGGCTTATCAAGAAGTAGGACTGAGCGGACTTCTAAACTCTGAAGTTTGACAGTTTTGTTTTTGAGTGCAGTTATGTAACAAAAAAATCTACATTTGTAAATTGCACTTTCATGACAAAGAGATTGCACTACAGTACTTGTATGAGGTGAATTGAAAAATATTTTATTTGCTTATCATTTTTACAGTACAAATATTTGTAATAAAAATAATATATACTTTGATTTCATTTACAACACAGAATACAATATATATGAATATGTAGAAAAACATCCAAAATATTTAATACATTTCAATTGGTATTCTATTGTTTAACAGTGTGATTAAAACTGTGATTAATCAACAGCCCTAATTTATACCTAATGTACAAATGTGACACGTTAATATGACATCAAAATTCCACTTTTGGAAGTTCCAACTCAGGGTATGAATGGCAAATATGAAATGTTGATCGCCTATTTAAGGACCCACATTTGAAAATTAGTCTTCCCATTGACAAAGTGATTTGGGATCCTTCTGGACAGATATGTACTTGTATGTGTTTAATATATTAATTATTATTAAAAATGAGGACAAATATGTTGTAAGGGTGAAAAAAGAGAAAGTAGAAGTTATACTGACAGTATTTTCAGTTGCAGCATATTCTTCTATCTGGTCAGTTTCTGACAAGAAGTTAATTTGTTCATGTGGAAAACACTCTTATTTTATTGAGGTTATCAAAGACTGTGTTTTATGAAGCTCTCTTCATGCCCTCATTTTTGGAGCCAAATTACAGCTGGGTTTTATAATCTGTATTGTAGAATTTTTTATCTACTTCTATGGAAACAAAGTTGTTGTTTTAATCTTTGATCACATAGTGATTTTCTACATCTGGTCCTGCTTGGTAGAACAAATCAAGAGACTGAACTGAGTTGGGTGAACACAGTCATACACAGTGGACTTCTGCAGACAATGTTCAAATTCAACATATGCTAGTTAGAAAGTATGTAACTATCAATGCTATTTCCAGCAGCTCATTTGCCTGTCTTTATGGTGAAAGTCCTTCTTTGTGGACTCAAATGTAAGACAGGCTTTTTCCTGGCCCCTGTGGGGTAAATTTTACCCTGAGCAATCACCTGCTTTTAAATGTTATAATATTGTTATTTAGTTTGATCACTTTAATCAAAATTACTGGCCTGTGGTCAATAAAGGGAGGCTTTTATTTTAACCATCAATCCCTTATTGATGATTAATCAGATTTTCAATTTCCAAATGTCGCTGCTTATGATTTTGATATATAGCATGGAATGGTTAAAATAGGATGAAATAATTTCACCAGACCTTAAAATAGTGTGAAAAACTGTTGTATTAATATAACTTGCAATTTGTAGTAATATCACAATCATGTATTATTGCTTGTACCTGTTTTGAAGTTGTGGTGGTGTGATATTGGCAGGATATGGAAGATAAAGTTTATTTCCCTAGACCAACGTTTACCCACCTAAGCTTGCAGCATATACTTTTGAAATTAATAATTTTTTTGTAATGATTTACAAGCTCCACCCCTTATATTTATAGAATTGGAACCTTTATTTCAAATGAGATTGCTTAATGAAAGACTGTGGGGACAGTTGAAACTGCGATACAAATGAATGATGACCTTTTGATGACCCTGAATGGAAAAGATCACATTTCAGATCTGGATCTATTTCTCCACACACTGTCCTTTAATGAATGGGTGAAGCAAATATCAAGATATTTGCTCACCGGCTACATGTTTAATTGCATCAGTCAGATGGTGACTGACCTGTTGCAAGTATATATATTATATTAAGAAACTATAGTGAGTTTGAAACTATGGATATGTACGTGACCTTTTCATTTCATTATGAAGTGCTCTGTTAAATTTCACTATATGGATGCATTCTTTAAAAAAGTTCTGGCTTGATAGAGTGATTAATTTGGTGAATTATTACTATTTAGTGAGTAATTTTAGCTGGAACTTGATAACTCTGGCTTTAAAGTAATATACTTTGCTTCATTTCTTAAATGCAATAAGCACATTTACAATGGTAGAGGAAAGGAATTCTGAAAAAAAAGGGGGATTATAAAATGCTGAAAAGATTGATCTTGACTCTTCATTGATAGACAAAAGAGCTGATATAGTCTATTGAAATAATCCCAAGGATCATAGACCTGTGAGTCAAGAGACTTGGATTCTCCTCACTACAGTGCCTTGTAGTGTGATCTTGAGCAAGCCACTTTGGCCCAGCAAAGCATTTATGCATGTGTTTAAGCAGAAGAGTAATAGTGAGAAGAGCTACTAGAATGCTCAAGGAAATGGAGGGCCTCATCTTGTGAGAGGACTCTAATAGAGCTTGGCTTGTTTAGCCTAGCAAAATGAAGGCTGAGAGGAGATGTAGTTGCTTTCTATAAATACATTAGAAGGTAAGCACCCGGTAGAGGAAGATCTATTTAAGTTAAAGAATAGTTTTGGCACAAGAACTAATGGGAACCAAAGGATTCCACCCTCCACACAGATACACGCAATGTATCACAAGTTTTTTTTTTTTTTTCTTCCCCTGAAAAATCAAGGATGTCCACACCTGGAGATGAGGCACGGGAAGGGGTGGACCGGTGCTCTGAGGTGGTACAGAGAATTAACTCTCTCAGGTACTTGGTTCGCTGGTTCTTGCTCAGCTGTGCAGAATCTAACTGATCACCATAGGAGGGGTTGGAAGGAAATTTCCCCCCCAAGTCAGATTGGCAGTGACTTTGGGTTTTGTTTTGTTTTTTTTTACCTTTCTCCTGCTGCATCGGGCACAAGTCACTTGCCAGTATCTTCTGAGTATATCTCATTTAATCAGTTGGAGAGGTTTGGGGTATTAGTACAACTCGCTCCCTTCTATTCTCTGCCTGTGTGGCACATAATAGTTTGGTCTCCTGAGGGCTGTTATACTCTGGTCTAATTTCAACTGTTGGGTTTAATGTGTAGTTCTAGGAGGTGATTGGGGCCTGTGATATACGGAAGGTCAGACTAAATAATCTGATGGTCCCTTCTGGCTTTAAACTCTGTGACTCTCTGACTCCCTATTCAGCAAAGCACTTCACTTCAATAGGACTTAAGCACATGCTTAAAGTTAAGCACATGCTAACTGCTATGATGAATAGGGTTGGACTGCTGAATGCAGACCCTAATTTCCCTATCTCATTTACATCTTTGTAAATCTTTGTTTTTAAACAGGTGGATAATATTTCTTATCTTTGTAAAGCACTATTGACTTAATCCTGAAAGGTGCTGTGCACCTTAAACACCCCCCCACACACACACTGAATTCAAAGCGAGTTGAGAGTGCTCAGCAACCTGCAGGGTCAAGGGCATAAACAGGTGCTGGGCCATTACAAAGTACGACCATTATGAAATGTGTGTATGGCTTCAGTGAGCTCAGACCTTTGTTACGTCACTTAAACTACACTTGTTATGGCCATTTTATGAAACATGTTGTGTTCATACTTTTTTATTCTAAAATGGACATTTATTGAGATGGTATTTTTAAACTAAATTGGATGAGCACATCTTAAAAATATGATGGGATAAATATTCAGCATGGAAATGTAGGCATACAATTTTGAGCATGGTGAATGGAAAATGAGGTTCACAGTTTTGGTTATAATCAATATAGGAGATGGAGTCAAGTCACAGAATGCAGATCCAGACTTTGAAACTTTGACTTCAATGGGTGCTGGATCAGACACTAGACAGTCCAGTCCAGTTAGATCAGGGCCTGGACTAAAGACTTCTGGGTCCTTCGGTCAGCTGTGTCCCTGACTAACTGCTTCATACAATTTCTCTGTTTACCTGTCTGTAAAATGAGTATAATGGTAGTTGCATCCCTCACATGAGGCTTGTGAAGCTTATTGCATTTGTAAGATGTTTTCAGATGCTTGGGTATAAGGTACCATATGAAACTGAAGGAACAGTGTTATTGTTATTGTCTGAGATGGTAAAAATACTGAACATGGAGGATGGATAGATTATCAGAAAGTCATTTGTAGCATTATAATAATTGTACTATTTCAGGAGAAAGAGGTTTGCCTTTTATCACAATTTTTTTCTTATATGGACAAATCAGGATTTTTAAAATAATTTTATGCCAGTTCACATCAGTTATCATAATGGAATATACATCAGCTATCAATAAAATAACATTTCTCTTGTCTAAGATTGCAGTCATACCTGCAGTGCTGTGAGCCTTTGAGTTCCTAAAGACCACAGTAAGCCATATCAGACCTATTGACTGTTGAATGGACATCCCCAACAACACCTAGATACTGCAGAAGGTGATGCTGGTGGTTTCATAGGTGACCAATGTCTCTCTGAACCAAGTGCCCAGTACGGTGCTAGGAGATATTGTGGTATTGTAACTGCTGACTTGGGGATATGGACCCTCTTTAATGCAACAGGAATCCAAAAATTAAAAAAGAAAAGCCATGAGGCTCCAAGAATGTTCTCTTTAGTATCCTCTAAAGGACAAGAAATTTGGTGGAAGGGCTTTGGAATTTGCAGGTTCTCAATCTTATAGTTTCTGGGGTCCTGGAAGGAAGGAAATTCCCAGGTCCGTGAAGGCAGAAGTCATATGCATAGATGGCTGTTGCTTTGTATGGTTGCACTGGCCCCATTCATCCATGGCAGCATGGGTCTCCATGTGGTTATAGAGTAGTATCTACAGTAGAGGCCAAACAAAAAAAATAAAAACAGCTGGGATCTGTATTAATTGTTGACCAAATTTCCCCAAAGAAATCTGATTTGTCTGAAAAGTCAGTGTCAGAGAGAGTAGTTGGTCCCCATCTCTGCCCCTAAAACTATGTGGAGCCCCTTCTGCACTGGGTCCACATGGAAGTCTTCTGTGAGAGCCCAGAAAGGGGAGTAGTGTGGAGTACTGCCAAGGAGGTGCATACACTCTGCTGCTGGGTCGGGGAAAGCATCATTGGAGGAGAATCGTCTCTCTAAGGCTAGGTCTACACTGGGGGGGATTGAATTAAGATATGCAAATTCAGCTGCACGAATAGCATAGCTGAATTCGACGTATCCTATTCAACTTACCCCCCTGTGAGGATGGCAGCAAATCGAGCGCCGCGGCTCCTCCGTCGACAGCGCTTACTCCTCCTGAGGTGGGAGTACGCGCGTCGATTTGGGGATTGATTTATCCATCTAGATGAGACGCGATAAATCGATCCCGGAGAGATCGATTTCTACCTGCCGATCCGGGCAGGTAGTGCAGACTAGCCCTAAGTATAAATGGAAGGGATGAGCCAACTCCTGCTCACTGAAGATCCCATAGCACTTTTTGTAAAAGGAGGGATGCCAGACCCTATAGTCTAGCTAAATTCCACATTTTTATTTCCTTTCTTCATTGATGATCTGGAAGAGGAAGTTAACACACTAATTAAATCAGCAGATGACTTGAAATTGGAAGGAGTTACAAATGCCTGTCAATACAGAGGGAGAAAAATCATCATACAGAGGGAGATTCAGCTTGAAAAAAAATTCAAATACATTTGCGGGGTGATACGTGCATTTTGCAATAATCAGTGGGAGGGGGAATTTGAAAAGTGGTAATATAGAGAGACATAATTGTGGCAGTGGTCAGCAAATTAGACAGAACATACAATGTGATATAGCTGCCAACGAGGCCAATGTGATTTTGTATTACCAGGAACATGACGCCCCCTGAGATAATAACCCTTCTCTATACAGCTCTGGGATGACTACAGCTGGAAAAATGATGGAAAGATATGAAAAAAGTGAAGGGAGAAAAGTATGTGTAACTTGGCTAAATGGCAGCTAGATGTTGGATACAATAACTGCCTACAAACATTCACAGAAACACAAAGAGAGAAAGTGTTCAGTATGATACACAGTCTTATAACTTAGATGAAAGCAATGAAACCAGAAACAGGAAAACCTTAGCTGAAAGTCTGATAAAACTTCCCGACAGTGATGTGTATTAGGTTTTGGAAAAGTGTCCCTAGACAAGTGGTAGAAACCCAAATGTCTGGGTCATTTATCACTTGCCAGGACAAAATAGTAGGAAAAACTGCCATTGAAAATAATACTAGATTGGTAGGGAGGTGGACTGGGTGATTCAATCAGTCTTTTTTGTGTGCGTCTCTCTCTATGTTTTTAAGGTTTAAGTCACCCTAGTGTATAGTTAGGGTTTCCATTTCTGCAGTTTCTAAAGAGCTTGTAACTTCTAATACTCATATCTTTCTAAGATGAGCCTAATTTATGCCTGTGAATGTAACTCCTAGAATTAAATGAGACACATCTTTCTACTAAGAAATGTTGCCATTCGTAACTTACAAAATGGTTGGTCTCTTGTACAACTTTATCTCTTGTCAGGTTTAAGCAACATTATTTCCTTAATACATCCTGTGTTGTTCTCACCCAGAGGTATATGTCCCCCCGGGTGTACTCAGAGGTCTTCCAGGGGATACATCACCTCATTTTGATATTTGCCTAGTTTTACAACAAGCTACATTAAAAGCACTAGCGAAGTCAGTACAAACTAAAATTTCATACGACTTGTTTATACTGCTCTATATATTATACACAGAAATGTAAGTACAATATTTATATTACAATAAATTTATAATTATATGGTAAAACCATGGCCAATCGGAGCTGCGGGGTGGCGGTTGCAGGCATGGGCAGCGCGCACTGCACAAAGCCGCCTGGTCCCTCCACCTAGGGGTCGGACTTGCTGGCCACTTCTGGGAGCAGGGCGGAGCCAGGGCAGGCAGCGAGCCTGCCTTAGCCCTGCTGTGCTACTAACCAGGAGCTGCCTGAGGTAAGTGCCACCCAGCTGGAGCCCTCACCCCCACCTGCAACCCAACCCCCGGCCCCAGCCCTGAGCCCCCTCCTGCACCCTAATTCTCTCCCAGATCCCACACCCTGAACCCCATGCCCCAGGTTTGCACCCCCTCCTGCACCCAAACTCCTTTCCAGAGCCTGCACCCCCTCCTGCATCCCAACCCCCTATCCCAGCCCTGATCCCCCTCCCAGAGCCTGCACCCTGCACTCCTCCCGCACCGCAACCTCCTACGACAGCCCTGAGCTTCCTCCCACACCCAACTGCCTCCTGGAGCCCGCACCCCACACTCCATCTCGCAGTCCAATGCCCTGCCCCAGTCCTGAGCCTACCCCTGCAGTCCAAACCCCATTTCCCCAGCCTGGATCCCCTTCCTCCACCCCAAACTCCTCATCCCCAGCCCCACCCCTAAGCCCGTACCCCCAACCAGAGCCCTTACCACCTCCTGCACTCCTGCCCCAGCCCAAAGGCCCCTCCAGCACCCTGAACCCCTCATTTCTGCACCCCAGCTGGAACCCTTACCCCCTCCCACACCCCAACCCCGTGCCCCAGCCCAGTGAAAGTGAGCGAGGGTGGGGGGAGAGTGAGCAACGGAGGGAGGGGGGCTGGAGTGAGTGGGGCCGGGACAGGGCCTCAGAGAAGGGGCTGGGCAGGGGTCATGGCAAGGGCATGGCAAACCTAGATGAAACCTGGAGGTACACAAGACAAATCAGACTCCTGAAAGGGATATAGTAGTCTAGAAAGGTTGAGATCCACTGTTTTAGACAAAGACAAATGCTTTTCAAAGCTGCTAATTTCACATGCCTATTGTTCAGTAAGATAACACTATCAGAGACATAATTAAAAGGTTTTCCTTTTAAGATATAGCTGTCTTATTGGAAGGGGCAAAGTACCACTGCCCCCTACTAGAAAGTACTTCTGCCTTCTGCTGGACAGGCATCACAGTTCAAATTTAAAATACTCATGATCAGGGCATAGAGTAGCACTCTACCACTATTTTTTTCCCCTTAAATTCAAAAACTGGACAAAAAAATGTTTCAAGTGTTGGTATTTTTAATGAAAACAAGAAAATGTTGTCATAAATGCATTTTTTCACAAACATATCTGTTAATTGATAAGCAATTTTCCATTGAAAAAAGTTTTCACAAAAATCTCTCAACCATCTCTACCATAGACTAAAATAATAATTTAAAAAATCATAAAATATACTTAAATACCAATGACAAAAATGTAATCTCCTTGTGGCTATTCTTCAAGGAGAACAAGAGGCTAGATTCAAAATACAAATTAATCATTGTCAATTATTTATTCAGCTCTATCAGCTGGTCTTATGTCTTATCTGGAAGGGTGCACATCCAGCCATGCATTGTCTTTTTGGGGCCCAATTTTGGGGCATTGAGTCAATAATGATTAACATAGGATAATGCCTATCAGCACCACTTCCTGCAGCACTCTGGGTTTTCCTTGGAGTTCTTTCATTCAAGTATTGACCTGGCATAATATCAGAGATTTTGCAAGATAGCAGCCCAGGTGATAACAAAGTTCATGTATTACTAAGCCAAGAAGTCATGAAATAAAATCAGGTATCTGGAATTCCTAAATATGATCATCTGCATTGTGTAAAATGTACTTATGTGAGAGTGTCATACTGTATTTCAGACTAAAGTGAACAGGTAATTATGGTATTATTATAGACAGCTGAATGAAAACCTCTGTTCAATGTGCAGCTATGGTCAAAAAAGCAAATAAGATATTAGGATGCATAAAGAATTATTTTGTTAATATAGAGACTAATCTACTGCCTTTATATAAACAACAGTGAGGCCTTATTTGGAATAGTATATGTAATACTGGTTACCCCATAACAAAAAGGATACTGTTGAATTAACAGGGGTTCAGAGAAGGGCAAGGAGAATGGTTAAGGGCCTGGAAAACTTCTCATATGAAAAGAGATTGAAAAAAGTGGGATTTTAAATTTTTTTTAGAAAGGAGACAAATAAAGGAGGCTATGAGAAAAATATATCAATGAATGGTATACAGAAGACAGATTGGGAACATCTCATCCTTGTCTCATCACACAAGAACAAAGGAGCATTCATTGAAACTAAAAACTGGTAATTCAAAATTGATAAATGTGTAATAAAACTGAAAATCACATCATGTGTAATTAAATTGTACTCATTGAGGCCAAGAACATAATAAAATTTTAAAAAGAATTGGATACGTTTATGAATATCAAGACTATCTAGAGCAGTTTTAGTTAATTATAACAAATTTTAGAAGGGAGTTCAGTCCCCAAATCAATTTCTAACGATTAGAGATAGGGACCAGACTTAGTTTGAGAGACATATTATCTCTCATCTACTTCTTGTAGGGTTCTTACACCTTCTCTATAGCATCTAGTACTGGGCACTGTCAGAGCCAGGATACTGGATTAGATGAACTTGGGGGTCTAATCCAACCTAGTAATTCCTATGTTCCTTTAATGCCCAAATTATACAAAGGCAAACAAAGAATCAGACAAAGGTCTGATTCTTCTCACATCTCACTGTCATTACAGATTGTCATTTTTGCACATTTTGCCACCTCTGCTCATATTTCCGTTTCAATAATTACATTCTACTTTTCTAAAATTCCTCCTGCGGTTTCAGCTGGACACAGTATTTTCCTGCACTTATTGTACCTAACAGTTATGCAATGTTCCTGTGTGCTTGTAGGATATGTCTACAAAGCCAAAGCGTCTTAACAAGACACAATATATCGATCACTACCCGTTGATACGGCGGGTAGTCTGGACGTACCCAAGCACTAATCAGGGTCTGTGCCAGGCATTTCCTATATGTGTTGAAGCCCATGTTGTGTTGTCTTCACTGCTATTGTTACCTGTACTAGCTGGATTTAAGATATCTTGGGTAGGCTAGTTCATGCACAGCTCTGACATTCCCTCATGAGATAATGTTTTTAACTCCCGAGACTACTCCATTCCAGCAGCGGCTAACTGACAAATGTATAGAGCTAAGATGTTGCAGTCTTTAGTCAGGGAAAACTCCTTTTGAAGATTGCAGGATTTGGTCTAGTCTGTAGAACACTTTGGTATTCTTTGGAGTGAAAGTTACCATCAAATCGTGACTTGCTATATTTATTCATTGATTGATTGATTGTTTTCAAGACTCATAAGTAGAGGAGAAAAATATTAACAACAAAACTGGGGCCACAACGTTTCTCCAACTTTTTTTTTCTAAGCAGCACTAAAATATGTAACATCTTCCTTTGTTAACAAAACGACACTGATAATGTAATGCATTTGGGGCCAGATTATTGAACCCTCATTTACGGTGATGAATACCAGCTCACACTAGGAGCGCGACTGAAGCCAATGTCGTGAGTAAACGCTTACCAATGTACATCAGGGCTCCAACATGTAATCCTGCAGCCATTGTCAGATAATTGTGATAACAGAATCATGAAATTAAAAAATATGACACTATGCTGTACATTTTAATGTTTAAATTCTTTTTAGGGACGTGTTCATTACATCAGCGTTGCTATTCTTTCTTATTGCTGTGGTCATTGTTAGGAAACAGCTTTCATGTACTGTTAACCAAATTAGGAAATATAATCTCACAAAAGATTGAAGGTTTTTTTCTCCTTCAAAGGAAGAAAGAAGGCTGCTAAACTCTCTTTTAGAATGTTATATGCATCTGGAGTTTGGTATTATGGAACCAGCAGGGATTTTTATCAGTGTTCTTCAGAATGGGCAACACCTGCAGCCTATTGGGGATAATGCACTTCATCTCCTCTGGGAAATACACAGTAGACTATTTCCATCCACTAAAATGTAATTATGGCCCTTTGTATCAAAGAAGAGGTTGATTTGAGAAGTTTTTTACATTTGTCAAGTGTATTTTGAAATGAAACCAGCCAACGAAGGGCCTGATCCAACATCAGCTGAAGTCAATGGATGGGCTCCCATTGATTTCAGTGGGCTTTGGATCAGGCCTTAAATGGTACATGCAGATGTACATCTTTTCATGATGCACGTCAATACTGCAGTGGAAGGGCTATGTGTTAATAATATACTTTAAATTACAGTATGTGATTGAATATTAAAGAACGTTTTGAAATGTTGAGCTCCTTTCAAGTGTTGCAACATCAGCGAAAACTTTAAGCATCTCACCTTATTGTTTTTTTCTCTCCTTTGCGCTTCATTTTTGCTGTGTAGCCTATTTTCTTTTTATGTTCAAATACTTTTCTATTTGCAAAAAGATAAACATAGCAAAATACCATACTCAGAAGGAAAAGGATAGGCATATATATTGAAGTTTTTGAGTCTCTGGCTAGTAATAAAGGAGATGGGTAAAGGATATCAGGACAATGAACCTATTAAAAAAGACAATAAATATGCCTATGGATGGTTTAAATATGCTGAGATGGTTAATAGTACCTGATAGCAACAACCCTGTCTGAATGCAATTCCAAATTGCCTTACTGATTTACAAAACTCTCCCTGGATTCATTAAAGCCGCTGTTGTCTCTGCAATGAAATGGGAGCAAATAGTGTCTCGTTCTCTATATCCAGGATACATTAAACTCATTAGGAGAACTAATTTTCTACAATAATAATTATTCCCCACTTATCTAGCCCCTTACATTTCAAGGTGCTAAACAATTAATTCTCCTGACATTTCTGCAAGGTAGGTAAATAAGTATAAATTTCCCCATTTTATACCTGTGAAAAATGAAGCTCAGAGAAGTGAAGTAAACTTTCCCAGTGTCTCGCAGTGAGTCAGTGTCAGAACTGGGATCAGACTTCAGGAAGTTATGGCTTCCAGCCTTTTCATTAGTTCACTAAATTTTGTTGCTACTCTGAGGGTACGTCTTCACTACCCGCAGTATCGGCGGGTAGCGATTGATTTATCGGGGATCGGTATATCGTGTCTCATTAAGAAGCAATATATCGATCCCGAACGCACTCCCTGTTGACTCCGGAACTCCACCGGAGCGAGTGGCGGTAGCGGAGTCGACGGGGGAGCCACGGACGTCGATCCCGTGCCGTGTGGACCCCAGGTAAGTCGATCTAGGATACTTCGACTTCAGCTACGCTATTCACGTAGCTGAAGTTGCGTATCTTAGATCTATCCGCCCCACCCCCCCCAGGGTAGACCAGCCCTGAGTCAAGGTATCTGGTGTTTGTGTTGCCATTCACATTGTAGAAGAACGGCTCTCCACCTCATCAGAAATGTTCTCCTGCACAGGTTATTTTCTCTTCTGCTATGTTGTGAAGCTTGCAGCACACAATTAGAAGCTTTCATATGTCGGAGGCAAGAAGTCCTTCCACTTTCTGCCTAGGCATGGAAGCACAATCCCATCTATCCAAGAGTTCACTTAAATGACAAGTTGAGTGTCAAGGTGTGTTTTTCAGGTTAGTACAATGTATAGAAGGGGTCAGAAGCTAGTGGTTATGTGCTTCGGCTTCCTTCTCAGAAGCCTGGCCAGCTGTCTCCTATGTATAATGTATGCATTGAGACAGATGGTTAGGGTATTTGGCAAACATATGTGTGATGACCTGTATGCTGTTACAGGTCACCTACATACTCCTGCTGTGGAACTGCTTATAATTCCTGCACGTGGGTTTGTCCCCATGAGTAGGGTCCATAGTATCTAACACATTGGGAAATCAAATGATAGGAAAGAATTCAGCTTTGCCGCAACTCATTCTTTAGCAATGTGTTGGGGAAATGGATATAGCTAACATAAGGACTGATCAAACAAAGGAACCAGGTGCCAGGTGACATGAGCTGGATATATAGCCTTGGCCTCTGAACTGTTCCTGTGGCAAATAAACTTATGACACAAAGTCTCTTTTGATGGAACTCTACAATATAAGTACTCTCCCTTTTTAACACTGAGGTCCAACGTAGTTTTAGATTTCTTGTATATAGCTTTTGACCA
Organism: Trachemys scripta elegans; assembly: GCF_013100865.1. Lineage (NCBI taxonomy): Eukaryota > Metazoa > Chordata > Testudines > Emydidae > Trachemys > Trachemys scripta. The sequence continues at coordinate 20,730,279 of NC_048298.1, read as the reverse complement.
GTGGATATTTGAGAAGGCATTCTAGTTAGTTAAACTGCTGAAGTTCTAAAAAGAAAAGCTTATTTTCTGCTTTTGGCACATTGAAAATCATGAACAGATCTTTCAAATGTCATTCCTTTTGATAGACCTGAGTCATTTTAGTCCCACAGTTACTGTCTCATTAATTAGTTTCTAGTCTCATTGAACTCAGTAGGATTACTCACAGGCATAAAGTTAAGCACATACATAAGTAGTTGCAGAATCTGGGCCTTATATAGAACTCTTCGCTTTTGCTGAGAGCTTTATCCTCTTCTGTGACTTTCTTTTCTTGGTGGCTTAAGTATCCCATGGTTGAAGAAGACACAAGGGAATTCAGGGAATAACTAAAGGGAGATCTTTACTATGGAAGGGTAAGTGTATTTCAGACTATTTAGCCATATTGTATAAATACATAAAAATGATATATAAAATCCTGAACAAATTATCACATCTTTTAATACAGGGGCTTGAAAGATGAGAATGTTTACTTCCCGCTCTCGCCCCCCTCACACACACCAAGAAGTCATACTTCTTGCCATATCTGTGTTTTTTTTTCTTAGGATATCTATAATCTAAGCAGTGGGAGATTGGAGTGTAATACCATAGCACACTGAGAACATTGTGTTATCTAGCAACAGCCAATATGAGTGTAATAACTTTTTAATGGTTAAACACACATGTGAACAGCAGGTCCACTAGCCCTGAATAATTATTTTTCACAGCAAGATCTAGATCCTGGCCCCTATCTCCAGGCAGGCACTTCATTTACTGACTGGTGTTCAGTTCTTTCTTTCAGTCGATAATGCCAGTTTGAGAAGTATTTGAAAGAAAGTGTGTGTGTGGGGAGGGGGGGTTTAGAAAGTTGTATGCAGAACTTTTTCCACACCTGATATCGACAAGATCCTATGCAATGGCATTTCAGTGTTTGCATCATCCCTAGATTCTTCCCTTAAAACATTTTTTAAAGCTAAGTTTAAACTCTGATCAAAACAGCTAACGTGAGAATTCAGAAAACAGGCCACTTACATTCAGTTGAATCTTAGTTGAATACTTTAAAGTCTGTTGTTAAAATGAGGACATATACTTAGTAACATTTTAATTGGTTACAGGCTCAGACTGGATCTCTACATCCCCCCTGGAACTTCAAGAAATTCAGAACTGGATCCAGACTTTGCATCTTTAATTCTAATCCATTATAAAGAACAATGGGGCCATAAACATTCGGGGGGCGGGAGGGGTGATTTGAGAATTGGATTTTTCTTTTCTCATCAATTAATTTTGGAATGGAGCCCTCATCGTCTGTTTTAAAGGTTTAATTATAAACCCTATAAATATTCCTTTCTCTTTTTATTAAACTTTTAAAATTTAATTTCTTTTTACTCTTAACTTTACTTCCAAACATATGTGTCAATATCTTACCCCTTAGAAGTATATGCTATCTTGGTTTCCAGCTATAAATTAAGAAATCTGTAGTTAATTTTAAGCACCAGAACTCTCTTCTTAGACTATATGATTTCCAATTATATAAGTACACAACCAGTTCCTACTGTGAAAACAACATATTATTTTAATAGAAGTTCAAAGATATTATCACTTTGCCAAGAGGAAAAAAGTAGGGAAAAAGGCAATTATCATAAATAAAAGAATGCAGCGAATTTGCTAGTCAAATGGACCGTGGGAATTAGCTCCAGTTGTGCATAGGTCACAGGAAGGGAATTGCTAAGGATTGATAGTCCCCTCTGACTACCATTAGTTCTAAACACTGGTCCAATGCATTGATTTCAGCACAATTGCTGCTTATATAGTTCCTGATCCAAAGCTCATTGAAGTCCATGGAAAGGCTTCCACTGACTTCAGTTGGCTTTTGGTCAGGCTCTTATACCAGTGGAAATAAGGAGAGAATCAGGTCCAATATCCATGCAAGACAATAGTCTACCTGTTAGACTCTGCTCTAGGCATTTCTACTATGCACTTACCTTCACCTCCCACAGTTCAGGTCCTTAGTTTCAACTGATGCATTTCTGGACGATATAGAGTTCTTTCGATGATAAATGTTAATTATTACCCCTAAAGTAGGTAGCGACTACAATGCCTCTCTGTGTCTGTCTAATATCTGGAATATTTGCAGTACATTTTGATTAAAAGATAAGGTGGACTTCAATCATGTCTTACATTATCTAACTGCCCAGCTCATGGTAAGAGAGCGGAGCATTCTGCTGAAAGCTTTGCTCTTTTAAAATGTTCCCCAGCTATAATGAAATTGCACTTAAGAATTCCAGCAACAGCTGTGAAGATTACTGTTTCATTTTTGAGATATAAAGAAGTGTGAAAAGAGCAATACCAAGAAATAGGCAGCAGCGGATGAATATTAACCCCATGGCATGGCTAATCTGTATGCTAGGAATCATTTGTTCTAATAATCAGAATTTAATGTTATGTACCTGCTGATGAGCAGAAACATATTTTTCTTCCCTAAAATGAAAAGCTTTCTAGGCTTCCTGAAGCCATTAAAGAAACTGAAGCTAAATTTCCACTGGTGTCTGTGTGATGGATTAGTCATGCAACTGCTAGAAACAAGAAGTGTTGTGTATTTATTCCATTGCACACAACACGGCAAAACATCCCCTTAAGGACTGAGTGCCATATGTTCCCCTTTCACATCAAAATATGCGAAGAAGAACAAAAAAAAAATCAAAAAACCCACATGACTTTTGAAACACAGACAATGGACTGAAATCTTCCCCATTCCACAGCATTGGTGGGTAAATGATGCAGGAAATGGGGGAAAGGCGTAGAGATCGAGAAAACCTGAGAAATCCTGTCCTGATCCCCACTGATTCCTGGCCTTGCAGGCAGATAGATTTTACCTCCAGAATTTCTCTCAGGGGCCCCCTTAACAACAGTAGCATTGTTGACTCTAGCTATTTATCTTAGCTTAGAAGGTATTTATATGGCCCTCATTACCACAGTATCTGAGCATCAGTCAGTCTTAATGTATTTATCCTTATAGCACCCCTATGAGGTAAGGAAGTGCTATTATCCCCGTTTGACAGATAGAAAACGGAGAAAGAGAGAGAGTGACTTGCTCAAGGACACAGGAATCCTGTGGCAGAACAAGGAACTGAAGCCAGGTTGCCTGAGTCCCAGCAAGCACTGCTAACCATTACCCTCTTGCTCAGATGCTAGCGGTGTAGGTCCAATGCCTGCACTCTGGGACCCACTCAGATGGAGCTCACTAAGGGCCTGTTCCAATGCCTGTCAAAGTCAGTGTATCAATGGCAAGTCCAAGACCAAGTGTCAGAGGATTAATTCGTGCTAGTTTAAGCAGCACTTACTAATTTAGAAGGGTTTTTAGCATGGAGTTTAGTCTATGGAGCAGTGAAATTCTGCTATGCAGAGCGTCAGTTCCAACCTCTTCTGTTTCACTGCCTATGCTTCCTTTCTCTACGCATTCCACGGGGCACAGAGTTTTTGCAAAGGGAACAGAAGCAGTTACATAGTGGGCAGGAAAGCTCCTATGTAGCCACCTTTTCTGTCTGCATAGCTACACCGAAGCTTTCTGTATAGGTTTTGCTTCCCTTGACATTGCACAGTGGTGAAACGCTGTACCCTAAGTAGACAGGTTGATCTTCTTGTTGATATATTTATAAAACTCCCATGGTCAGCAATAGAATTTACATGGTTGTAGAACCACCTCAAGGACAGAAATATCCCCGTTTTTATATTGGTTATTTTAACAAATCAAGTACCTGAACTGAACTATCTACAAATTAAGGCACAGACTGCAATGCCAAGAATGCAGTAATTCCTGGGTTTCTGTCTAAATTCGAAGATTTTTAAAAATTCTAAAAACGAATGCCACAAAAGAGAAATATGGTTTATGATGCAGATTAAAGACCCTACTTTCAGGCAGAAAGAGATGGGCATCTGGTAGATAATAAAAGGATTAATCAATATGTCACTTGACTTTTCAAAGGGATAGGATAATTTAAAAGCACATATCACAACTTTATTCCAAAACTGTAGACTGGGCTCATGTGTCATTTTTCTACCATAGCTGACACTTTTTGAATCATTTTTTCAGGGTATGTCTACTTAAGTAGGAACAAAGAGAGGAAATGTTCTTCCTTTAAAAAAGTAATGGTACAAAAAGTCCCTCAAGGCTTTTCTTCAGCTCATTAAAAGCTACAGGGGAGATTTTCAAAGGTACAAAATCTGTGCCCACATACCATTGGAAATCATTGAGAGCTGTGTGCTTAACTCCCATTTGTGCCTTTGACAATCTCCTCCAGCTCTTGCAATATGCCAACTAGTGATATTCATAAGACATTACTGTGTTGGGCCCTGTGGAGTGTGCAAAAAGGAGAAGGAGGGTTCATGCCACTAGATTCCCTACCCATGTGCACCTGTATAGGGCCAGGGCATAATGTAGGCCTTGCACTTTCCTGATCACAAGAGGTATGCAAGCCAATGCTAGCCTCTCTAAAATGTGTGGAATATAACAAGGCTGCACTGATCCTTCTCTCCTGAGGCCATCATTGCTGCTCAGACAGAGGAGTGCACTGAGTCCGAACTCTAGCATTCTAGGAGGCGTTGTGCTTGTCTGAGGCACAGTGGGGTCTGGAACTCCTCTTGGGGCAGTGTACCTCTGCACCATCCTTCATGTGACACTGCACCTGCAAGATACAATATAGCTCCTAATCTTGGTTGCTCATATTCTTCCCTTCATCTGCCAGAGGCTAACTATTTACATGTACACATACATGCAGTTAGTGAGCCCTTTCCAACAATCCTCAGTCATGGACAATCCCCATTGAAGTCATGAGGAGGGTAGGATCTGAAGCAGTCTTAACAGCAGCATAGTTACTGTAGGGGCTTTTTTTGCATCGGGGATTGACTACCTGTGGAAATTGACTGGCAGAATTATAGCAGCATAACGATATCACTGTAGCTATGCTGGTATAGCTTCCTGTGTGGAGATGTAAAAAGTGACTCTATTCTATTCTGATGACTCTGCTTCTAAAGCCATTCAATTTTGCCATGAAGTCAAACCCTAGTCAATAGGATGGTGCTAATGTTGTCTCAGTTTCACTGGCAGACCATCTCTCAAACAGACCTTCGATTTCTCCCAGTACATGGTAAGCTGTCTTCAGGAATCTGAAAAGGAACTTTGAGGGCTGGAAAAAGAAATCTTTTAAGGAAGTAAAGAGTTTTATTGACTGAGGATGAAATGATTCCATTCAAGGAACAGACACTTCATAATTGAGTGTTCAAAATGCAAACGCTTTAGCTTTTTCTCTGACCCCATGTCTCCGCCAGGTCATGGGCGGCCAGATCTAATGGTCAGAGCTGGAGTCCAGTCACAAGACAGGGGTCGAGAGCCAGCTGGGCCAGGATACCAGGAGATCAGAAGCAGGAGACAAACCAGAGATCAGAACCACAAGTCAAACGCCTGGAGTCAAGACAGGTTGGGATGTCAGGAAGTCAAGCTAGGGGAGCAGGAGCAGAAAGCACACAGTCCAGAGCAGGGTGGATCCCAGGGGTTCAGAGAACTTCCTGTTCCTGGTTTAAGTAGGGTCAGTAGGACAATTGGCTGCTCTGGGACTCAGCCAATAGTATCTCGAGGCAGAGCCTCAAACTGGGGCTGGGCTTCATGAGTCCTGGGTAAGCAGTTGTTAGCAGGCTGCCAAATGAAGGATTAGAGCACGACTGCTCATGTGGACCTGGTTTCGAGCCTCTAACTTCCCAGTCAATCAGGTACCACAGTTTACCCCTCTTGACCTTGGAAGTGAGGACTTTGTGGACAATATATCCCTCCTAACCTTGTGCGTGCACTAGTGGGGGGCGGAGATTGGGCTGTATGGGGAAATGTGTTCTCAGTGTAGGGTTTTAGGAGTGAGACATGGAATATGGGGTGGACTTTAAGGGATTGAGGGAGCTGGCACTCAAAGGACACAAGACTGATTTGTTGCCGAATCCGGTACAGACCAAGGAACTGGTGGTGTAGTTTCCAAGAGGGTCTGTCTGTGTAGAGGTCTTATGCAGAAAGTCATTCCTTTTGTCTCACAGAGTCAGCGGGGCCTTGCTACCTATGTTTGTCCTCATGTTTTCTGTAGTCCTCCTTTGCCTTCTCAAGGTATCCCTTCACCTCTTTTTGGATGTGATGGATGTTTTGTACTAGGTCCAAGCCAATGGCTTGGGGGAAGATGTCAGTAGTTGTGAGTGAAATCAGGGGTGGTACCCATAGTTGACAAAGAAGAGCTGTGGCCTGTGGATGTGTGGTCTGCATTGTTACACAAGAACTTGGCATATGGCAATAATGAAGACCGGTCATCCTGGTGATGGTTAGTGCAGCATCGTAGATATTGCTCTAGGATTGATTCTTTCCATTTGGTCATTCGACTCAGGATGGTAGGCAGAGGACAGGTGCAGATAGACCCCTAATAGACATAGGGCAATGGTCCCCAAACTGGGGGGAGTGGAGGAACATTCAGGGGGTGCGGTGGGGCCTAGGCCAACCCCCATGGGGAGTGGGTAGGGAGTGCTACCTAGCCTCAATCTATCCCCAGCTCCACTCCAGCTCTGGTCCCAGCCCTGCCCCCAGCCGAGGCCCTGGCTTTGGCTCCCAGCACCGTCCTCAGATGCTGACCATGGCTTGGCTCCCGGCCGTGGCTCCCACTTCCAGCCATGACCCCGCTCATTTCTGCGGCTTTCAGCCCCACCCACAGCTTTGCTCCCGCTCCCAGCTGCAGCCTGGGCCAGCACCCATAGGGAGCAGGGAGGCAGCGCCACCCAGCTCTGCTCCGGCTCCGGCCCTGGCCCCATCCCTCGCCGAGGCCCCAGCTTCAGCTCCCAGCCCCAAATGTGCCCTGGCCCAGTTCTCAGTCCCCAACTGTGGCCTGGCTCCCGGCTCCCAGCCCTGGCCCCCCTCCTGGCCGTGGCTCCTGCTCCGAGCTGTGGTGCCTGGACACAACTCCTGCTCCTGTCTGTGGCTTCCCAGATGTGGCTCTGGCCCCAGCTGTGACAGCCTTGGCTCCCAGCCCCCGCTCCCAGGGCGGTGTGGACAGATTACATTATAGGTATGGGGGGGGCATGACATAAAAAGTTTGGGGACCACTGACATAGGGCCTCCTGCTAGAAGTGTGCAGTGAACTGGGCCCTCTGCTTCTTGAAGGTGACAGGATCCGGGAGGCCATGAAGATGGACTGTGTTGTTTATCCAGAGATGGGTGGTTTCTCCTGAGGAGGGTAAACTTGTGCAGGGAATGAAGTGCACACTACTTGGCTATAGAGTACACAAGGGCCATCACTGATGTCCGTAACACTGATGCTCATGCTCCCCAGCTTCTGCTTTCCAGTGTCTGCACCAGGTTGACCCTTGTCTGTGTCTTGGCAGCTACCTTCTTTAGATGGTCGTGGAAAGTTTGTGTGCAATCCAGCTTCACTCTGAGATAGGTTAGAGTGGGATAATGTTGTACAGTGTTGCTGCAGAAGGTCACTTTCAGGGTGTGCTTAGTGCTCCTGTTATCAAGATGAAATTCAGTGACTGTTGTTTTGTGGGGGTTTGGCTTGAGCCTCTATTTTAGAAATATTTCCCCATGGTGTTTAGGTCCCTGTTCAAGGTGGACTCTATGTCACTGAAGGTGGCTGCTTGTGTTGACAGGGCAAGATCATCACATATGCAAATTTGTGTGATTTCATTGGCGGCATATTGCTTGTGTAGACATTGAAGGGTGTCAGCGCAAGTACCGAGCCTCCTGTAGGTTCATTGTTGTGGAACTGGGGCAAAGTGACTTCACCACCCAAATGGACACGTAACTGCCTATTGCTCAGCATTGTTCATAGTAGGTGTAGTGTTTTGAGGAAGGGGATGATCCTTGCGAGCTTCAGCATCAGGCATTTAATCCAGACTGTATCGTAGGCCAATGACAGGTCTACAAAGGCTGCACCGGTCTTAGATTTCCTCTGGAATCTGGTCTCGATATGCATTACAAGGGCCAAAACTTGGTTGCAGCAACTGTGTTTAGCCCAGAATCCTGACACCACAAGAGGGCTGATTCTCCGGAGGATGATACATTCTAGGAGTTTGTTGGTAGTGCACAGGATATTGGACTATAGCTTCCCAGGTTGTTGGTTGGCTTGCCCAGTTTGAGTGTGGTAATGAATATCACCTCCCACCAGCTTTTTGGATGCTTCCGGATTCCATGGTTTTGGTGTACAGCTTTTGCCAGCCATTGGAATCCCCTGGGGCCTACCTGATGAAGAAATTCCAGGAAGATACCATCTCCGCCGGCCTTTCTTCATTGCAGCTAAACCTTCCTTCACTTAGTCTATACTGATGGCTACGGGGTCTTGTGAAGGGATTGAGGTCATTATCCGATGTAGTTGACAATGTATCTCTCGCTTGGTGTTTTTGTTGAATAGCCCTTTTGTGCTCTCCACCAATTTGGAGGCTACGGAGTTGGGCCACACTTTTGATATTCTGACTGATTAGTGGCTTCAAGACATCATAGTAAGGCCCAGGCATGGCGTCTAGAGTGTGTGAATTTCAGACCTTCAACACACTCAATCCACCAATGGCATCTGGTTGAGACTAGAGACAGGGCCTTTGCAACCTGTGGGCTGCCTAAATGATTGTATTGCTGGTGAAGGTCCTGGTTCTCTTTTGTCCAGCAGAGAGTGTATTCTTCCTGGAAGCCCCGGGGGACACTCTTCTTGGCAGTGGCAGTAAAGAGGCCAGTGAACAGTGATAACATTCTGGTGTTGCGGGGATTTGGATCACCAGTTTTTTTTATGGCTTCCTTATAGCAGTGCCAGTCAGCTTTGGCCAGGTTCCACCATGGTATTCATTATGACAGAATCACAGGGATTTTGATGCGGTCATGGGTGATGATGGGTCTATCTTGGCTGTTGGGAATGTCGGAAAGCATTTTATGGGATGCATGAAGTATGTTCCAGCTTTGATCTTTGGAAACAATGGTGAAATCCGGGTTGTAATCGCATTGTGGAAAGTTGCTCACTGTTTGGGATAGATAACCAGTTGCAGATATTCCACGGACATCCAATCCATGAGGTATTCACCATCAGTTTCATTTACTTCATCACCCCACATACTGTGGTGGTTGTTAAAGTCACCAATATATATGGCTGGGATTGGTGTACTTGGGAGCGCTGGCGTTGGCCATTTCAAGTTAGGGGCTTTATACATGTTAGTAATGTGTAGTTCCCCTAGCTTGATGGTGGAGGTGGAGGTAGCTTCTTCTTCAGTTGGAGGGAAGACGTCAAAATCCGTGATGGTGTTCTTCACATATGAGGCCAGGCCATATTTCAGATGATAGTGGCTAGTCATGAGGTTGTTACATGGATATGGTAATGGCTAGCCTGTTGGTCATTAGAGACATGGGTTTCTTGGAGTGTAAAGACGTCAATGTTATGCACCTTTAACATGTTCACGAGATACTAGCACTTCACGCAGGAAAGTCCCTCAGTGTTGAATTGGAGGATCCTAGTTCCAGAACTTTGTTCAGTCACCGGGTTCATGATATCAGTTGTGATTTCTTGCTTAACAGAGTGGGCTTCATGAAGCCTGCCATTTTCCACTTCATCGTGGATTTATATAGTGGCATTATGATATTTTATGTTTTATTATCTATCCCTTTCCTAATGATTCCTAACATTCTGTTTGCTTTTTTGACTGCTGCTGCACATTGAGTGGATGTTTTCAGAGAACTATCCATGATGACTCCAAGATCTCTTTCTTGAGTAGTACCAGCTAATTTAGACCCCATCATTTTGTTTGTATAGTTGAGATTATGTTTTTGAGTGCATTGCTTTGCATTTATTAACACTGCATTTCATCTGCCATTTTGTTGCCCAATCATCCAGTTCAGTTTTGTGAGATACCTTTGTAACTCTTCACAATCTGCTTTTGACTTAACTATCTTGAGTAATTTTATATCACCTGCAAATTTTGCCACCTCATTGTTCACTCCTTTTCCCAGATCATTTATGAATATGTTGAACAGCACTGGTCCCAGTACAAATTCCTGGGTGACACTGCTAATTATCTTGCTCCATTCTGAAGAGCTAAAGGTAAAAACCATTACTTTCTACCCTTTGTTTCCTATTGGGGTGCCAGGAAGTCAAGCCGGGGTAGCAGAAGCGGGAAGCACACAGTCCAGAGCAAGGGGATCCCAGTTGCTCACATTTCCTGTTTCTGCTGCTAGCTTAAGTAAGGTCAGCAGGCCAATCAGCTGCTCTGGGACTCTGTCAGTAAGACCTCAGGGGTGGAGCCTCAAACAGGGGCTGGGCTTCATGGGTCCTGGATAAGCCACACTGTGGAAGGTTAGAGCATGGCTGCTCCTGAAGACCTGGGTTTTAAGCACATGGGTCATGACACCACATTTCCTATAAAGACGGGGAGTCAGATATATTAAAAATATGCTAAAGAAAAATAATACACTCTTAAATCCTAAAAGAATAATGACAAAAAGTAATGTGCATTAGCTGAAGAATGAAAATTAAGCACATTTGTGAAGACAGGCAGGGAGAGTTGGTGACATCCAGAACAAACCTAATGGTTATGCTGGCAAATATCATAGCCCTAAAAATGCAGAGAAGTCTCCTTTGATCAGAAAACCAATGTAAGAACTGAGTGAGAAGTTTTAATAATATGGTTCTGTCAGCGCTATTAAATCATAACATCTTCCAGGACTCTGAGTAGTGTTTCTTATAGAGTACAAAGAATCTTTCATAGAAATTTGTCAGAAGAAATAAGAATGACTGCTCACCTCACTGTATTTGCAGAGAAATTAAAGACAAACAAACACTTCTCTGCCCAGGCTATCCCATAAACCTTCACTTTCATGGATTCATTCATAAAATAAAAGGAAACAAATAAAAACAAACAAAGCTTCCTTGTTGATGATGGAATACACATATAGCTAAGCAATTATTGTTTTGTTTTGACTGGCTTAGTTTGGGATATTATATGCCTAGGGAAATAATATGTAGTGCTGGAAACAGAAGCAGTAGGGAAGATTTAGAAGGGCTTATTCTCCTAACAGGATTTATGGAGAGAATCACTCTCTTAAATCCACCAAAACCCCCAAAACACATTTTTCAAACATGTACACTTGACAAATAAACTTTATTTGATCTCTAGAAGAACTTAAATGGGATTTAGTATATTTGATGCAGTTACTCATGAAATCTTATTCTAAAAAATAATTCAAAGTGCCAAACTGTCAAAGGGACTGAAAATCATCCGAAGGATCAAAACAAAAAGAAAAGAATAATACATATATTTGGTGAACTGGGGAGAGGTATATAGTGAGTTACCCCATCTTTTTAAAACAACTTTAATGATCTAAAAATGGACTAATGGCATGTTAATGAAATATTAAAATAATGGCATGTTAATGAAATATTAAAATGATACTGAATAGAGAGGTGCTTTGAATTCCAGCCAGGCTAATACAAAGGGACACAGAAAGGTTAGAAATATGGGCAGAAAACAACATGAGACTCAGATTGGAAAAATCATGCCTCCTTGGTTCTTGGGCCATAATGCAAACCTACAACCACTTTTGCTCCAAGTACCCACTGGAACTTAGCCAGACCAAAGGGTTTAGGGCCCAAATCCTGAGAGCTATTTAGGCACCTAATTATCATTGAAATCAGTGAGAAGTAGATACCTAAATACCTTTGAGGATGTGGGCCTCATCCAGGGGTGGGCAAACTTTTTGGCCTGCGGGTCACATCTGGGTATGGAAATTGTATGGCAGGCCATGAATGCTCATGGAATTGGGGGAGAGGTTGAGGGCTCTAGCTGGGGGTGCAGGCTCTGGGGTGAGGCCAGAAATGAGGAGTTCAGGGTGCAGGAGGGTGCTCCAGGCTGCAGCAGAGGGTTGGAGTGTGTTTGTGGGGAGGTGAGAGCTCCAGCTGTGGGTGCGGGCTCTGGGGTGAATCTGAGGATGAGGGGTAGGGGGCATAGGAGGGTGCTTCAGGCTGGGACTGAGGGATTTGGAGGGTGGGAGGGGGATCAGGGCTGGGGCAGGGGATTGGAGCATGGGAGGGGGTCAGGGGTGCAGACTCTGGGCGGCACTTACCTCAAGCAGCTCCCGGAAGCAGTGGCATGTCTTCCCTCCGGCTCCTATGTGGAGATGTGGCCAGGCAGCTCTGCATGCTGCCCCGTCTGCAGCCACTGCCCCTGGAGCTCCCACTGGCCGCAGTTACACATAAGAGCCAGATGGGGGACCTGCGTGGAGCCATGACATGCATGGAACGGAACAAGCCCCCAACTCTGCTCCCCGGCTGGAGTGCCGGAGTTGGGCAAGCCCCCAGAACCTGCTCCCTGGCAGGAGCACAAGGGTCTGATGGACAGGACACAGCCCTCAGGCCATAGTTTACCCACCCCAGGCCTAATCCAAGATTTTTAAATTTCTCCATGTCACAGCTAGTTCCAAATCAGCATGTAATTTCTGCTGCTAACACTCTAGCCTTGATAATAATGTCATCTCTCACAGGTCACCTCTCTACCATGGTGATGCATTGGGAAGAGGATGATGGGAATCAGGATTTTCACAGTCAGGGAAACAAAAAATTATGATGTCCAACAGGATACTGAATTAATTCATCAGCTGCACATTATTCTTCCTCAGAGCTGTTTGAACCCAGCAATCTTCATACTTCACAGGCAGCCTTGTAAATAGTTATTCTACCTTGAAAGGAGCAAATGTGAACCCAGACCTCAAACCACTGATTGACAAACTTTAAAACTCCCTCTTCCTCAAATCCCCAGATTCAGCCTAACAACAAACTCCAGAATGTGGTCAGTTTCGTGTACTGAGCCAGAAACTATCTCAAACAGTTCCATGATTGTCATGACAGCCAGTTTCTGGAGGAGTTATTGTCATGAACACAGAAGTCCCTGCAGACAATCAGCTTCTGTGACTCTAACATCAAATCAGACAACATTCTGGCTGTTCAGCCATGGGACCTGAAGTGCAGCGATACCAAAGCCATCTTCACTACATCCTTGGACTCAGATATAAGGTGGACACAATATTAATCAAATATGGCTTAGAGCACTATCTACATTTAAGGCCAGCACAACTCCATTACCTCTTGGGATATCTGCTTAGCTGAGAACCACACAGGAGACAACTGGCCTAACAATCATCCTGTAGCATCATCCAGCAAGGTGTCAGTAGCATATGAAAAATTCAGGGTTTCATGCATGCTCACATAACAGAAGGTGATAACCATATTAGCCACAAGCTTGTGTTACACAGTGAGAATGATAGACTGGGCTTCCTCTTCCTAGGTATGCTGTGTAAATGTTTGACCACCATAACACTTACAAGAAACAGAAGTTGCTGGGAGCTGGTGTGGATCTTCACAGTGGTGGAAGGGTGAATCTCTGTTACTATAGACTGCCTTTTTTTGTAACAACCCATTTTTAAAATCACACATATATTTATTAGTTTCAATAAAACCAAACCAAATGAAACCAATAGATGTTAGGGTTCACATATCAAAGTAGAGTGAGATTATTTGCAGTGTCTTTTTTTCCTGAATCTTCTTTCCAGCCATTTATCGTAGGTGAGCCGTCCTGTACAGACCGCTCATGAGATGACAATTAGATTCTCCACTGGAATTCATGACTATCATCATTAATAAAGACGCCAATGCCTTACACGTGTTTCTAAATAGGTCGTAAAGAATAAAAGACAGGTTTCTGCAGCAAAATGATAGGCACTTTTTAGGGATACCTTTGCCCACTGAGCTATTCCAAGTCTCCTTTCACCATACCCCTTTTGTGTAGATTAATGACTTCACTGTAGAGCCCATGTCAAACAAAGTTACAGTAACACAGTGAGCTCCCAAGAGGTAACAGTGTTGAACCCTGCAGACCTTTGCAAGAAGTGTTTTCTAAGTATCTGTACATTTGGTGTCAGATTGAATACATCTGGGATAGATTTAGAGTGAGTTTGTTTTTTAGCAGAGTTATCCAACTGTTCAACACTTATTGGAAGTCATTCTTATCCCTTAGATAACTGCAACCTATTTATTAATCAACTATATGAAGAAGTCGATGAAAACATTCATGAGAACTTAGGAATTAGCAAAAAATTTGGAAAACTTGAAAAGTAAGTGTTATACTGAAATACCAACCAAACACTTTTTTCTAAAGTGTCTCCTTAGGGCTGAAGGTTATTTTTATTACATGTATATTGGATTAGAGATATTCATTTGGGGTGAAGCCAATGGGAACACTGCCATTAACTTCAATAGAGTCAAGATTTCAGCCTTATTTATTTATCTAAAGACATTATATTATAGCTGTTCATTTCTTTCCAATTAGCAAGAACAATAAAACAATACAATTTGACAACCGTCTCTAATTACAGGGCTAGAATCTACCAGTTCTTATTCATAGCGGGGAGAGCAAGAATAAAAAGCCTCCTGCACCATTTGTGTGGCCGATATATGGGCCTGGCAGAATTCCAGAACTCCACTGCATCTTCTGTACTTCTCTGGGGCCACATGGTAGCATAAAGGGGCAGGGAGGTATAGGAATCAGAAGGGGATAGCAAGCTGCACCCCATTCCAGGATTCCCTGAGCCAGCATGTCTCCCATTGCACCCTCTGGAATGTACACTGCTTCTTACTATGGGTAATGCCCAGTTTGCACAATGTAGCCCTCAGCACTCATATTCCTTATCCCATTGTGACTTCCTGGAAGGTGCTCTACCGCATCAGCTGGTGGGCAGAGGGAGTGAGTCCCACAGGAGAGGAGTTGAGAATAGGCTCTTTGGGACTACAACCAGAGCTGTTGTGAGTGGAGGGAGTTAAGACAAAAAGTGGATTAACATTTTCTTCTAAAAATAGTGAATGGAGGGGGAGAACCTAGACTTTGTCCCAGCCAAGATTGCAATAGATGGGGAGAAATTCAGATTCGCTGAAGGGCTCAAGTTAGCACTCCAGAGCTCTCAGTTGGTTCAAAGTATTCATACGCCTGTTATCGTAGGCATCATCAGGTGGCACTGTTACAATATGAACAGTTACAACTCTATATAAATAGCAATAATTAAGAAGAGATGAGAAATAGAGCTCATAGAAGGTACAGAAGAGGAGGCGCATAAAGAAGAAAAGACATTGAAGAGGAAAGGGAGCATTGATACGTCTCACAGATGTATTTAATTCAGTATTTAAACAAGAGTCCGAGAAGCTATGTCTATCATAAATCACAAGAAGCCATCTGTGGTGCTTTATAAATGTCTCTTTGTGACCCAGAGCCTGACTCACAATAAGGTTATTTTCTTTGCAGTAGAGTCAAGAGCCAATATAAGATTAAAGAATCTGAGATGAATTGGGTCCAAGAAGTGAAACAATTTGGCTAAAAACTCCTGGACAGGTAACAGTTTTTACATGAGAAATATGAATGTAAATTGGGCATTCTGCAGATCATAACAAACAACTGGAACACTGTCTACTTTCTTTGTAGTAATAACGTATTATTTCAAGAAGAATTAATAACAGATATTTTCCTTTCCCTTATTTATACACTACCTATAAAGGTTCAAAGAAATTTTAATGCCCTTCTAGGAAACTCTATACCTTTCTGAATTTTAATGGAACATGAGTAAATTTTATGCTTATTGAAAGACACGCTTTTTATGTGTTTGCCTAGTTACTCTGGTGTCTCTGTTAAATGCTGTGAATGATAAACATGTGTCCTTCCCAGATGCATAACACACTGAAAGTATAGTAAACTATACTTAGCAGTAGTGGTAAACACTGAAACATCACAAATGAAATTTACAGGTAACCATCGATACCTTAAAGAGTAATATCAATTCATTTCAAATTACCTAGAACTGGACTCAAAGACAAATATCCTCATTGCTTTTACAGCTTAGAGGCTAGTTTCAGACTTGAAACTAAAAGGCTAAATTACTTAAGGCTAGATTATTAGTATCCTTTGAAATAGCATGCAGGAAAGGGAGCCAGGGAGCCTGGCAAGGAGCCATCTTCTGTGCATGGCCTGTGCAAGGGCTATGTAATGACTAGTGTTAACAGCATCTCTGCCAATATATGGTGCTGTATCTTTATCTTAGTGCTAAGTTATTGTCTTGTTTTGATGTGATGTTGTTATATATGGCCAGGAAGATGAAATATGAGGGGAGTTGGAGGAAGGCTTTAGTCCTGCCTGGAGTGCTGGAGTTGTTACTTACAGTGTCCCAATAAACCCTTTATTATATAAGCGAATATTACAATTACTCACAATAGCGTCCTGTATCAGGAACTGCTCATCCTCTGGGAAGCAAATTAACCTAAAAAGGCACAGGCAGAGGGTGGGGGAGGTGGTGCTATGGCCAAGGCTGACCCTAGACCAAATGGTGCCCCAAACGAGGAGTGTCTTTGGTACCACACCCCTCCATTTGTTCAACTTTGGAATATCTTATTTTATTGCATTTGTAGCCCATTTCATGACTTTGATGCATTGTTTGCATGCATGATTTATCCCTGTCATATAAGATGTTAATTTTTCATGCTAAGATCTGTAAATCTGTAGTTATTCATGCCATATATAAGCAAATAAAAATCTTTTCCTCTAAGCTTATAGAAACATTTTCATTTTAATTATAACTGAAATGTATTAACATTAAGAAATTCAACTGTGCACGAACATTGTGTGGACCAGTATTAAATAGTGTTACAGTAGGTGACAGTTTTATAATGTTAATCCTAGTCCTTTAGTTCAAAAGGTCGCTTTTCTCACATTGGCCCTCGTGAACTGAAGCACAACATCAGAGAGAACCAAAGTCTGGCCAATGGCATTTTCAAGCAATAAAATAGCAAGTAATATCAGTCTCTTGTTGGCCATTGTCAATTGAAGATATGTTTTAATGAGCCTCAGCTTAGAAAAGCTGCACTCACCACTCGCAACTGTGACCGGAGCATGAGCAGAATTCTCAAAGCTATCCACACATTAGGAAAAGTGTCCTTCAGCTCTGCATTATGAATGAACTGGAAAATTTGGAGTGGAGAGTCCTTCCCATGTGCAAAATGTGATGGATGTTGTCCAATTTGACACAGAGATCTTTATCATTGATGTCTGAACATTCCCCAGGTGTCAGTGTCTGGTGAAGGTCTGTACAATTGTTCAAGAGTGCTTTCCTGTCAACTGGAAGCTTCCTAAGGTCTTTTCATGGTGCTTCATTTGTCTGAACTTTTTTTCGATGGACACTCGAGCAGTGTTAATGAGCAAGTGAAAAAATACCCTTTTGAATTTTTCTTCCAAGCTTAGCATCACCTCATCTCTTCGCTCATAACCAAACTCTCTTCTTTGATGAATACGAGTTTCCTTGAAGACAGGCTCAACTCCTAAGTTTTCTGCCATTTCTTTGACAACAGCAATGACATCTTCAAATCCATTGTCTCTAAAGGCCATAACAAAATTAAGGCAGCTTCTCATCAAAGTAGTAGCAGGTACAATGTCCATTGACTGAGTTTGTAATGCTTTGCTTACAATGTTTACTTGGAACAGGGCATCCTGCCAAACCACAATTGAGACTAGAAATTTGAAGTCAGTGATCTGGTTTGTTAGGCTTTGTGTCTCGTGTCGGATTCTGGTCTTAGCTTTACTCGACTGCACCAGTTCCATCAGGGCATTGTAAACCTCAGTCACTTGGTACCTCACTGGCCTTAGGCTGTCAATGCAGCTCTCCCAGCAAATGTCACTTAGCAGCGTCACAGTCAGATCTGCAACATTGCCTTTGAGGCTGTTCCACCTGATAGTTGATGCTGAAAACAGGACATGTATCCTTTGCAGTACTCTGAAGAGAGATATTGAATCTAAAGAAGATGACAATGCATCTGACACAACCAGGTTGAGGGAATGGCAGCCACAAGGCATAAAGAAAGCTCTTGGATTCAGTGCAAGGATCCTTGCCTGGACACCACTGTTTCTTCCCTTCATGTTCGTGCCGCTGTCATAGCCTTGGCCACTGCTGTCCTAAAGCTTTATTTTATTTCCATTCAAAACGTTCATAAACAGTTCTGTTAGGCCTTTTCCAGTAGAGTAGTTCACAGACTGGAAACAGACAAAGTGTTCCTTTACTTGGATACAGCCATCCTTGTCAACAACAAATCTTACCATAAGTGACATCTTTTCACTGTGACTAATGTTGAGAGTGAAGTCCATTATTACAGCATAGTACTTCGCTTTGCCAATCCACATCAATATGTTATCAAGCATCTTTCTTGCCATAAGGTCAATCAATTCATTTTGCAGTACTGCATTGCTGCAGTAATGATCCATAGCTTCTTTATGTACTACTCTACATAGGTGCTCATGCATGATATTGTTGTATTTCCAAAGGCACTCTACCAAAGTGAGGAAATTTCTGTTATGTTCAGTGAACAAGTTATGTCACGAGCCCCAGAAAGCCAAACTATTCTTTGCAAGGAAGAGTGTAATTGAGATCAGACACTTGAGCACGTTTTCCTGTGCTGGGTTTCTACATTAATAATATATTGGATTTTTGCATTTATGTATTCATTCAGCTTAAGCCTGGACTCGACCTCCATCCATTAGGTATAGGCCATAAAAGGGCTGAGCACCTTTGCATGTTGCTTCAGAACATCAGCTAAATTATACCAGTAATTGAAAGGTGTCAACTGTCTAAAATGGGCCATCCTGATTATCACTACAAAAGGTTTTTTTTCTCCTGCTGATAATACCTCATCTTAATTAATTAGCCTCTTACAGTTGGTATGGCTACTTCCACCTTTTCATGTTCTCTGTGTGTATATATATTTCTTACTATATATTCCATTCTACGCATCTGATGAAGTGGGCTGTAGCCCACAAAAGCTTATGCTCTAATAAATTTGTTAGTCTCTAAGGTGCCACAAGTACTTGTTCTTTTTGCGGATACAGACTAACACGGCTGCTACTCTGAAACCTGTCATTCTTCTTCATTGTTTCTCTCCTTTTCATGTAAACTGGATTTTTCTTTGTCATTACTCTCCTTTTCATGTGAGCCACATTCTTCTTTATCATCACTCACCTTTACACTGCCAGGAAAACTGGACAATTCTCTATCACTTTCTTCATATTTCCATTCCTTATCTTCAGGTAAATCTACTAATTTCTTAATAATAGGACTTCCATTATTTACGCTTCACTCCTCAATTTCTTCTGCACTGGGATAATTGCTACTGCGTAAAGCCCGATCTGCACTCTGTTTCAGATATTTTCCCATCAAATTTGCCCCTTGCTGCAAACTACATTGCAAATGAGCTTTTCGCTTCTTATACTGAGCTTTTGAAGGCTTCTTTGGGAGCATCTTTTATTTACTATGGGTGAAAACAGATGGTATTAGGGAGAGCAAAAGTCCATGTTCTGCAGTCTTAGAAAGTCATGAAACATTGTGCATTAAGCATGGAAAAGAAGTAATAATATTTCTTTTATATTGTTGCTTAGATACGGGTTTTATATACCGTATATACTTGTTCATAAGCCGAATGTTTTTGGTAAAAAAGTGATGCATCAAAGAGTGGGTGTCAGCTTATAAATGGGTCTACACCAATATTTGATGATTTAAAACTCTATGGAATAATTGAATCGAATATCTAATCAGGGATCGGCAACCTTTGGCACGCGACCCGCCAGGGTAAGCCCCCTGGCGGGCTGGGCCGGTTTGTTTACCTATCGTGTCCGCAGGTTCGGCTGATCGCGGCTCCCACTGGTCGCAGTTCCCCGCTCCAGGCCATAGGGGTGTCAGGAAGCGGCGGCCAGCACATCCCTCGGCCTGCACCGCTTCCCACCGCCCCCATTGGCCTGGAACAGCAAACCGCGGCCATAGGGAGCTGAGGGGCTCCAGGCCTGCAGATGCTCCAAGTAAACAAAATGTCCCGACCCGCCAGTGCCTTACCCTGATGGGCTGGGAGCCAAAGTTTTCCAACCCTTGAAATATAGGGTCGGCTTATGAAAGGGTCATACAGTTTTTGATATTTTTACCTATCCATTTTGGGGGGTCGGCTTATAAATGAACGGGCTAATGAACGAGTATATACAGTATATATCTGGTGTCTCATTAAATATGTCCTTTATCAGTCGCTACTTACACTCTTCAAGTCTTAAAACACAAGTACACTTTCACAATTATACTATAAAACAAGGTTCACAATATTGCAGTTATGCTCTCACTTCACTTCAGTTCGGTCTTATATCTCACTGACTGACTGGTGACTTATATACCCATGAAATATATAAGGGAGGGATAGCTCAGTGGTTTGAGCATTGACCTGCTAAACCCAGGGTTGTGAGTTCAATCCTTGAGGGGGCCACTTAGGGATCTGGGGTAAAATCAGTACTTGGTCCTGCTAGTGAAGGCAGGGGGCTGGACTCAATGACCTTTCAAGGTCCCTTCCAGCTCTAGGAGACAGGAAGTCATGGCTGACAACATTCTAGGAGGTTTGAGGAAAATGTAGTTCTTGGAAAGCTCCATGAGATTCTGCAAAGGTCCAGAACATTCTAGGAGGTTAATGAAAAATGAATCCACATATGGAATACCTGTTTAAATACTTCAAACATTCTATTTTTCCTTTTGTTGTAAACAACAAAAATACCACTGTGAGCCCAGTGCCCCCCAAGCCTAGCATGCTAGGTGGTCGCCTGGGTCACCTACCCCTAAATTAGGCCCTGGTCATAGCCCTGGCCTTTCCACACTCTCTCACAGAGCACTGCTAATGCTCCATCTTTTTTGTTCTATTAGATGTAGAAAAGTACACAACCTCTGTCTGCACCAAGCATCCCCAGGAAAGGTTGTGCCTTCTAAGTGAATATATCTGAATGGACTTCAAAGTAGTGAGAAAGTTCAGTGTTTAGGGTGCTGTCTTGGGACTCAGGAAACCAGAAGTCATGGGGATAATAGCACTGCCCTGCCTCATAGGGGTGTTGTGAGAATAAAAATATCTGTAGTAGGGACAAAATGTTGCCTGTTCTTGAGGTGACCAAACACCATGGCTTGGTTTGCATATGAGAGGAAAGGACATGATCCTTTTTCCAGCTCAAGTTGTGGATTTGTTTGTAAGATCATGTTGCTGTGAACCTTCAAAATGTAGTTAGAATTCTAGTAACTACAGTACTGCAAATAGCTGATCTTTTAAACACTGGAAGTGATTTAAACCGTAACACAAAAAGAAAGAAATCATTAGAAACAGATTGAGAGGAGAGACTAAAGACTAAAAAGAGACAAAAAATGACAGCCCTTGACCCTGATAGATAGATGATCACAGTCAGCAATTTCTGGAGCTAGCCATAAGAGTGCTAATCCCAATGATTTCTCTGTGTATTAAATTACCTTAGAAATCACAAGACTTCACTTAATGCAACATGTTTATTTTGAATTCTATTACATCTCCAGCTATGAAAACATTATCAATGTCTTTTAAAAGCTATAATTAGATATGGGCCTGAGCCACAAAGTTGGACTCTGAATGCTAAAGGAAGTCCAGGGTTGGTGGAGATGCTGAATCTAGGTTTTTGATTTAGACATTTAATAATCATAATCATAACCACAATAATACAAGTATAGAGACAGAGGTCAGTGGTCTAGAACAGAGGCAGATCCAAATGTCCCAAAAAGGTTAGGGCAACACTGGAGAATATTTGGATCTGGGGAAGTTGCTTCGGGTCCATCTTTAATTACGATCTTGACATATGGGGCAATTCTTCTCTCAGCCCAAATAAGCAAAGAATAATCAAAGAACCAGACTGTGAATGCCTTATTCATGGTGTTGAGCATCAATATATGAGCAGTCCCTTGAGGGTCAGTAAGACTAACTCACCGGAGTAAGTGCTAATTAGTGTGAGGTAAGGGATTCACAGTTTGGCCCAACAGTGTCTATTATGTTCCATTATTTAAGGAACCAGAGTCAAACATGGGTCGTGTCCATGAAGTCCAGTTCACAGTCTTGCTTTTGTTACGAATTCTCGTTTCACAGACATGGTGTGTTATCCTGGACTATGTAACTCAAAGGGGGGGGGGAGGGGAGCGGTTCAGTTGATTTGAACAAGAAAGATTTTGAGAATATGCTGCTATAAGTTTCAGAGGGGTAGCCGTGTTAGTCTGAATCTGTAAAAAGCAACAGAGGGTCCTGTGGCACCTTTAAGACTAAGTATAGTCTTTTAGTCTTAAAGGTGCCACAGGACCCTCTATTGCTTTCTGCTATAAGTTGAGTTCTACCTTCCATTTTAAAGTTTGCAACAATTCACTATAGTATATGCACACTGATTGTCACAAACATTAAAATGCAAGGTAGGGGTATAATAATTGAGCAATAAAAAGAAATAAATTAATTTAGCAATACCCTAAAGCAAAATATATATCCCATTTTCTGATAAACTAAACTATTATTTTCTTGACAAGTATACTGATTCATCATTGCATGAAATTTGGTATTTAAACAGCAACTTCATTTTTAAAAAAAATTATAAGTAGAAATATTCCTACCTTAGACAGCAATGAACGATAGCTACATTCAGAATAGTGTTATTATTTGTACAGCCTGATGACAACATGTAAAACTAGTGTGTGTTTCTTTTTGCTGATGAAAACTATCTAAAAAAAGTTGATTAATAGGATTTAGGTGTGATACACTAAACCTGTCTCAGTTACATGGAGCGATAGATGTTGTCAGGGTAGAAAGGATAGTCCACATCTTTAAATCATTATAGAATTTTACTTTGTAAATGTTCCTTGAACTACCAAAGCATCATCTGCAGGACCACACATGGTCTGATGTTTAATAGACTTGAGAGATGTTAATGGACTGAGATTTCTAGCTGCTTCAAGGTTTGAAGGCTTGCAGCAGTCTCTGAACATTAATCCCCTCCTGTTTATTAAGACAGAGCATAGTATTTTAAATGACTGGATTTAAATTTAATGAGCCACTTTGGGTTAGACTTCAGGAGCACATTAGAGTGTTTATTATGTTTTGGTATTAAATGCTTAATGATTTTTAACAAACATTTGTAAGCAAACACCTCAATTAGCTGCTGGTGTTACGAATGGATTTACAAGTTTAAGGCACTGGCATTTGGGTTCATTTGGACATTCTTTTTAAGTACAATGGAATTTAGGATCATTTAATGGACTCTGTGTTGGGCTGCAATGAGAACACTTTAAAAAGTGAGCCAAGGACAATTATTTAGCTGCAGTTCATATTTGACATTTTTTAAATATCTAGGGCTAAATGTTGCTTTTGGTTACAGTATGCAACCTTTGAGGGGGGTCATACATGTAGAAATGAGAACATAATTTGGCCCTTCTGCACTACAGATGCATGAGCACACCCAAGGGCAGCATTTGGTCTTCTAGTAGTAGTACATGAAATTGTGGTCAACCAATCAAACCTTGTAAGACAAAGGCAAACCATTTTATTCATAAAATTTAGGGAAAGGAGAGACTCTTCATAAATCCTATGGGTAGATCTCCCGATCATATACAGTATGTTTATCGCAACTACCCTTTTATAGACAGGGGTGCACACTGTTAACCACCATCTACCATGCCTGCTCCTGCATGAGGCCCTGCAAACATTTTGAGAGGAAACAGAAGCATAGTTTTGGCTCTTCCATGTTAACAGTTTTTGGGTTCATCTTTCCCCTTTGCACACTTTCTTGAAGAAAAGGGAATGAATGGGACTTTTTTAATATAAATACTGGATTTCTAATGATTTACTTGATTTCTAATGATTAATTATAGTTATTTACACATTGCTGTTGGAGAGCATAAGATTTTTGCCCTGGCTAGTTTACAGACTAGGAATCATTCTGCAAATCCTTATGCACTTTAATTAGTACTTGCTCATGCACTTTGCATAATTGATTTCAATGGCATTACTTGCATGAGTCAATCTAACAGAATCTGCTCCTTCATTAAGAAAATAGAGTATTCTAGAAAATATATAAAATATTCATGAAATTGCCATTAAACACAATTTTGGTCTTAGTATGGAAATAATAATCATATTTGAAAATGTGTTAGCTGGTTATATTAATCACAACCAGCTAACTGATTTTAAAACATGATATGCCTGTCTCCAATAGTTGCTAAGTCATGTTTACCATCCCACTGGAGAAATGTAATGCCAGACAAGCTAAATGTATTAAGCATGGTAAAGGACTAATTCAGTCAATCCTACCACATGTTAGTTAAGCGGATTTCTAACATGACACTTTTTACCCAGCATATACATGGTCTTAGAGACAAAGAGTAAAAGACAGCAATAATCAATGGAGGCGGAGGAGGGGTATGTGAAGCAAAGCAGGTTTCCTCAACCAACCAATATTTAATTTTCAAATAATGGTACTGTACACCAAGCAGACATCGTATGTCTGTTTTATTTATTTTCTGATGTTTGACATACTAGCAATTAGTTATGGAAGTAAATTTAGTAGTAAAATGGTATACGTATGTTCACAGAGAAGGATATAGTACGTATTAAAAAGCTTGTGAAAATAGTGGAGAAAAGCATAAGAACCAATGGCTGGAATTTAAAGTCAGACAAATTCATATTAGAAACAATGCACAAAGTTTTAACAGTAAATGTGATTAACCACTGGAACAAACTACCAAGGAAAATAGCGGATTCTCCATCTCTTGATGTCCTTGAATCACAACTGGATATCTTTCTGCAAGGTATGTTTTAGCCAAACACAAATTATGGACTCAATGCAGGGGTAACTGGTTGGAATTCTGTGGCCTGTGATATATAGTACATCAGACTAGATGATCTAATGATCTCTTCTGGCTTTAAAATACATGCGTCTATGAAAATGTGTCCATTTACTTTAAGGCTGAGTTTTAATAAATACTCCTTTGCTTGGGTGTTCATTCACAGTAGGAGATGACTGTCGTATGAAAACATTCTGTTTTATTGAGTACTCAATTATTTTAATCCATCATCTATTGAGAGGCAATGCATGTAGAACACTGTGTAAGTCAGGATAGTACTTTGTAGACACACAATACTGTCACAATTGTTGTTGTGTGTGTGTAACACTGATGCCCCTGGGTGGGTCAGCAGCAGCAGGGATTGAACCTGACACCTCTGACTCTTAATAGAGGAGTCGCTCCTGCCTGAACTCACACCCCACATCTAAAGCTGTAGCAGTCTTATCAACCTATAGTTGGCCTAGCCACGACACAGAGCGAGACAGTGTCATACCAAGGAGGCATAGTTTACTGTTATAAAGATATTTGTATCATTCTGTACTGTAGACACCAATCTGCAGGCATATAAAAAGAAAATTTATTTGTTGCAGGGTACTTTCCAGCACAGTCCACCCAGGGTGTGGCACTACTATCACCCTGACATCAGTTTCCCTCCAGCTCAGTCCTGTAAAGTACACCCACTCCATAGGGTGTAGTTAATGTTCCCCTTCATTAAGGTTGTTTATTAGAAGACAGCAAAAAATGTATCCCTTGTTCAACTTTATGGCAGGGCTCTCTTCCAAGTCCTTGTAGTCCTTTCCAATTAGCCTGGTGTCAGGGCTTCACCATTCCAGTTGTCCCTTCCCCAGAGCTCCACAGCTATCACTGATATCACAGCTTCAGACATAAGTTCTCTCAGCTCCCAGCCACAGGTTTACCCTTCCCTAGGCCTCTATCTGTAAGGAGACTACACCAGGTCTTTCCCAACCTCGGGCCCTCCCTCACTCTACAATACTCCCTGCCTTTTTATTTCCTTTCTTGTTCATATAATTAGTTTCATGTCTCAGATATCTGATAACACTGCCTCCCTCCCACCCACCCCCACCTCAGTTTGGTCATAAGTGATCCTTCTGGGGGAACTACAAGACCCAGAAACCTAGTCTTAAAAGGATGAGGTCTTGGAACAGAGCTGGCTAACCCTACTCCTAGGCCACAACTACTCCTAAAGGCAACAGTTGGAATCCTTCTAAATTGAAATTCCTCCCATTTAGATCATAGAATCTTTCACCTTGAACCTCTAGTGGTTCCTGAAATCCATCCAGTGCATTGTGGTAGGATTGACTGAATTAGTCTTATACCATACTTAATACATTTATCTTGTCTGGCATTATACTTCTCTAGTGAATCTGACAAAATATCCCCTGGCAGCTTGTTATAGTTCTTTTCTACAGAGCTTACTCTGGAATAATTTATGACTCATATATGGTTAAGAATAATTTTCACGCTGTACTAAAGTTTATTCTTTTGGATGCAGTGTACATGATAGTTGAAGAATTTTGGTTTCTGAGTTTATTGCCTCTGTGAAGTAGCAGCATTAAATTGATTTGAGACCTCTTTCATTTTATGTTCTTCTTCTGAACACTTCACTCTCATGTCTTTTTTAATCAAATCCAGTGCATGCCACAGTGAAAACAGGAATCTTTTCTCACTGCTTTAAGAATGCAATTCTGTGCAAAAGCTTACATATCCTTACATTAAAAAAACAACACAAACATTTGTTGAGACAGAGTTCTTACTGTTGTGCTATGACTTTGCTTTGTTCATAGAATTATCTTTTTAGCTATAATCTCTGCTATTTTACCACTTGTAAATTGTGATTTTTTAATCGTTATTTTACATGTACTCATTTATTAGTTAGGCACTATTTCTCAGCGCTTTCAGTACGGAATCAGAAGTTGTATATTGTTTACGGTTGCATTTGTATATAAGTGTTATAACAAAAACTACTACTAGAACTGGTCTAAATTTTCTGAACTTTGATTTTTGTTCAATGACATTTTTCATTGTAATTATAAATTTGGATAAAAAAGAAAACTTTTTGCAAAAAGTTTCACCAATAATTCATCCTATTTTTCAACCAACTATAGACTGGTAGGACAGTTTTCAAATTGTGATTAAAATTTTTGCCAAAAGGCAAAACTTTCACAAAAATATTTCCCATTTTTCAACCAGCTCTAGCTATGACTCATTAGATCTGTCAGGAATTTCCTGTCAAAATGATTTTTCGATAGAAAATCAGTTTCTGCAAAATTAAAATGTTCTACTGGGAAAATTGAAATGAAAATTTCATTTCAGAATGGTATGACCCACATTGAAATATTTTTACCTGTTGAATTGAACTGAAAATTAAACTTCATCTGCCTCTGGTTCTGGCATGTATCATGGAAGTTGTAGCTTGAGTTTTTCACGTCTCCATAGTCCATACGGTGCTACTTGGCTGGACGCCATCTTCCACGATGCATTATAGTCTCTCCTCTGACCAAAATATGTCATACCTCATGGGAATCACATTACTTGTGGCACATAAATAGGAGATATAGATCATCCAGGAACCCTGACCATTAGGGAGGAATAAGGTCAGGAGGCACCTGAACAAGAAGTCCCATGAGACACTGCATACAATAGGCAGATACAATTTAATGTTGAAACTAACTCACAATGAAATATTTTGATTTGGTTCAACCACCAACATGAACAATTTAAACACTTCAAAACAGAAATTGTAAACTTTTGTTCCATGAAAAATTGATTTTTGACGTGATTCAAGATGAAAATCAGTGCTGAAATACTGGAATTTCCAAGAAGAGAGAAATTCCAATTTTCATTCAGCTCTGCTACTTAAATAATATTATTTAGGAGTAAACTCTGCCTGCAAAACCTCACTGGCACCCTTTTTAGAGCAGTATAGAACTGTACCGACACAAAGCTATGTCTTTGAAGCATGATAGAACTAGAACTCAAATTTGCTAAATGTATAAAGAGGAATTTGGAATATTTCTGAAGTACAAACTGAGGTTTAAAGGCTCGTGTATTACTAGCACATGGGCTTTGATAGATTCTGTTTACTGTGTTCATCCAACACCTATTCTTTGGTATTTTAAATAGTAATAGATAGTTATATAGCACTATTATTAAGCTATATATAATGCCAGCTCTGGCAGTGAATAAACAATGTCTGAATCTAAATTATATGATGGAAAATTCAGACAGAGAACAGCAATTTTCCCCCCAAAAAACTGACCACGACTGTTTTAGTTTCCAGAACTGAAAACTCTACAAATCTGATATTTGATGCATGCAAAACATACAAATGACAGCTTTCTATATACCCTCACTGAAAAATAATTTTCAATGAGGTTTTCTGTATAATGTTACTCCCTTTCTGTGTGGGTAGAGAATACACGGAGTTTTCCAAATGATCTGTTGTGCACAACTAAATTGTGTCATTTTTTTCTGCAAACCCAACACAGGGATTATTCGGAGCTGCCTCGCACTGGGAGAGCACAGGTGACTCTACAGTGTCCTACTGAATGATACAGCCCGCTCTTCCCAGTGTAACCTTCCTGTTGCATGCTGATGCATCGTGGGGGCCCTTTCAGGTGATGCATGCTCCCATAGCCACATGAAAGGACCATTGTCTGTATTGGGATGGGAACATGAGTGCTCTTTCCTGTGGAGTGCAGAAAGCGACAGGAAGTTCCTCGTCCCCTTCTCACTATACACTCATAATTCAGCCTTCATATCTATAGAGGGTTGTTAATCAGCTACAGAGTCTTTCACTCACTGGTTTGAATCCAATCCAGGCTTGCGGCAGGTCCATGACCACACACTCTTACTATCTGATAGTCTGTATGAAAGTAATTGTTGGTCATAGTCCAGCTTCTAAATATTGTGCTATGAATATGCATTTCATTATTTAACCAGCAGTTCAAGTATCCCTTGAGGTGGGATCAGGGAATGGAACTGAGATGGAGTCTTTGTGGGCAGCTGGGTAAGAGAGAAGGGAGTGTAGATCAGGTTTACATGGCTTGATGGGGAGGAACTTTTAGAGGTTTGGTAGGAGTTTGATAAATGAGTGAACTGTTGAGGGCCATTCATCACTCTTAACATGCCTCTGTTTGGCACTACACATACAAGTCTGAGCATGTGCATCATATTTGTATTATTCTTGCCATTAAAATAATCTTGTCAAATGTAATAAATGAGATGAAATCACAAATGCAGGGTCAAAAGTAAAGATAAATATATGGTAACATTTCTCCTTTTAAGATAAAATTTAAGGTAATTAAAATATTATTCTCCTCGCTGAAGTCAAATAGATTGTACCAGCATAAAGTGAAAGGAAAATTTGGTCCAGTCATGATATCTACAACCTAACTGGAGTAAGCATTGTAACTGTACAAAAGTGAAATTGAAAAATGGCAAAATTCTTTTGCTAAGATATGAATCACAATGTCTCTCTTCTTCATTTTCTATCAGGAATGGAATCTAAACGATATTACCCATCTAAGTTGGCAGCAACAAGGGCCAGGTTCTGTATCTAGGGGTTCCGTTTCAATAACGCAATGCAAAACCAGCTCGAGCCCCCACCCAGTGACCTGGGACAATTACATACCACCCCCTGGGTGCCTCTAAGAGGCAATACTTCCCCTCTCACAAGCACAGAGTCTGAGTGTAGCAGAAAATGTTTAATAACATGAGGTAAACGACATCAGCATTAAATTGGGAAAACACCACAAACAGGATTCATAACACAAACCGTGAGCAAAAAACCCACCCCAGCAAACTGGGCTGTGTCCTTTCCCTTTGGTTCTTGAATCCAGCAACCCAAAAATCACCCAGAGTCCCCAAAGTCCAACACCCCCAAAGTCTCTTGGGTACAGCAACCACCCAAAGTCCCATAAGTCCAACAACCCACAAAGTCTCTGTCCCTGGTCAGTGCAGCCCCAGAGTAAAAGGGGGGCACGCAGGATGTTAAGGGGCACCTTACGTGATCCGAGGCCGGACGGCCATCTCTCCGTGGGGTTCCGCCGCAGCCTTCACCACGAGCCAGTCCACTTCCTGCTGTCCCACGAACCACTCCGCTCTACGAGCTGCTCCGCTCCGCTCACCGACCTGTGAGCCGCTCCAGCCGTCCTTGCAAACAGCTCCGCTCACCATTCCTTGGGCCGCTCCAACCGTCCCCGCAAGGGTCCGCGCCACTCGCTGCTCCTCCAGTCGTCCCCACAAATTGCTCCGCCAGCTGCTTAGCAATATAGCTTCAGGCTCCCCCACTGGTTAACACAGCACTTAATAACTTTAACTCTTTTGTGATTTCAGCTCAGAGTAGGGGAGCCCTAGTGCTGGTGCACCATTGGCCCAAAGCAAATTCAGCTCAGCAGCCTGTAACTAGACTCCTAATGGAATCAAAGTTAGCTCTGATATTCAACAGTGGAGAGAGGAATTGGTGTTTCAAGCTCTTGGGGGGAGGGGACAGGGCATACCATCAGGTACAAATAAAGAACATATCAGATATTAAACTGATAAGAACAGATATAACTTAGAGAATGTTTTCACTTCAAGGTCCCAGAAGCAAAGACAAGGTTTTCATCTTGAGGCCAAAAGACCAAAAACATCAAGACGCTTGATCACGGCCTTGGATAGACCAAGAGACTACCAACACTTTACCTGTCCCCATCCTCTCTCCATTCACTGGAGTTTTGTAACCCATGCCCCTTGTCAAGCAAGTGCTACTTAGGTAATGGTGAAGGACTCACTCAGTCCTTCTGTCATACAACAGTTCCACTGGCCTTGATTCACAGAATAAGGGTAACAAAACTTTATTCTTCCTGCCCCAGTGACAGAGAAACTGGGGGTCTCACACCAGCAAAAGTAACCACTTTCAGTTGCTGTTGTTTCATGCCAGGCGGGTGGGTGTGCCTATGCAAACAAGATCAGCCCCTGGAGTTCTTTTCCACACTTGCCATAATTCACCACCAGATGTCAGGGTAGAGCTCATCCTGACTCTGCTTACACAGAAAAAGTATGTAACTAGGTGACACTTTCTAGAGATACTTTGGGCAATATAAATTCACTGAATATTGAATTAAAGTACAATAAGCACACATAGACTTTTAAAATCTGCATTTTTCAGAACTTCTTGACCAGCATATTCCACAACGCTTAGCCACTATTCACTACTTCATGATCATGATATTTCAAATTGTCTGAGTAATATTATACATGAAGTGAAGAGGCTTTTTTCAGCTGCAAACACATATGTACTGTTTTCAGCATTCATTGGACAGCTATGTATTACTTTGAAGTGATAGATTTTTTCCACCTGTCTGGATTCTTTTGTTCCAAACTGTATCCCTCAATTATTGGACACATATTTCAAGTTGTAAGAGAATTAATTTAGTGCTTCTTGATTTAGTACCCCCCAAAACAGACAATCTATACAAAGTTCATTTGTTTCCATGATAAACACAGAGTCCAATTCTTCTTCCTTTGGAGTCAATGAATGTTTTGCTATTGACTTCATATGGTGGAAAAAGTGGAACCCAAAAACCCAAGCCAGGTTTGTTGAAAGACTTGCTAAGTTTTACACACAACTAGAAAACCTGGATTCATTTTCAAGAAAAGCTGTGCCATTTTATAACTTTGCAAAATCCACAGTTATAATATGAAAATTTGTAAGTTTTGAGTGAATTGTGTGTTAAGATTTGGGACTGTTTAAATCCTATGTTCACACAATGGGGTACAAACATAGAGAATGAAACTGAAGAAAACATTTTCACAGAGATGCAAAGCAAAATCACTGAACTTTTACTTCTCACAAACATACAAAATTAGGCACTCCAATAAATTGGTGCCAGGATACCAAAATGAATACATGGATTCCATCAGATATCACTTTTTTGTGTACCTCCAAACAGTGAGTTGGCCCAAGTTTTAAACTGATTCCTTGCTAGACTGCCTAGACCAGTGGTGGGCAACCTGCAGCCCATCAGGGTAATCTGCTGGCGGGCTGCCAGACTGTTTGTTTACATTTGCACGGCTGCCCAAAGCTCCCAGTGGCTGCGGTTCGCAAGTTGCCCACCACTGGCCTAGACTGAGGAGAAATACTGTGTGGAAAAAAAAAAAACATGCACCAGAATAGGTTTCCTTGCCCGCTCCTATCCCATAAGGAGAAGGTGATATACTTATGATAAAAAATTAAGGCTCAGATCCACAAAAGGGACTGAGTGTCACAATGCCTAACTTAGGTGCCTAGAAAATCATAAGAAGAACACTGAAATCCACAAAGCCTGAGTTAGGTGCCCAGGCTCCTGGTACAATGCATGGGGACAGAGAAGCATCTTAGAATACAATCCACAAAGCCAGCCCACTAGGTGGGGAGCCACCTAAGCAGGGGCCGGTGCTACCATTTAGGCAAACTAGGCGGTTGCCTAGGGTACCAAAATTTGGGGGCTCCAAAAAGCGGTGCCCCCAATTTTTTTTTACAGTGTTCCTATGCCCCCTCCCCAAGCACGGTCGCCGCTCCACTTCTCCCACCTTCCAGGCTTGCAGCGCCAATCAGCTTTTTAGCGCCACAAGCCTGGGAGGGGAGGAGAATTAGAGTGGGGGTGGCGTGCTTGGGGAGGAGGCGGAGCAGAGGTGAGCTGGGCTGGGGAGCTGCCACACGGCTCCCCGGGCCAGGGGGGGTGGGGAGCTGCCGCGGGAGTGCCTCAGGGTGTGGGGGGAGCTGCCGCGGAGGTCCCCACCCCAGCTCACCTCTGCTACGCCCCCTCCCCGAGCACACCATCGCTGCTCCACTTCTCCCGCGTCCCAGGCTTGCGGCGCCAATCAGCTGTTTGGCGCCGCAAGCCTGGGAGGGGAGGAGAATTAGAGCGGGGGCGGCGTGCTTGGGGAGGAGGCGGAGCAGAGGTAAGCTGGGATTGGGAGCTGCCACACGGCTCCCCAGGGGATGAGCTGCCACGCAGGGGGGGCGCCTCAGGGTGGAGGGGGGGACGGGGAGCTACCGCAGGGTGGGGGGGGGCGCAAGGTGGAAGTTTCACCTAGGGCGCGAAACTTCCTTGCACCGGCCCTGCTCCTAAGCTAATCAGTGGCTAATGCTGACAAGAGGAGTGTGTGCTAAGCCATGCCCTTCTCAGAGTTTGGCACCTATGTCCAGGCTGCCAGGTGGTGCCTATCTTTGTTTGTGGTTCATGAACTGGGGGAAGACAGGTGTTGCCTAAATCATGTGTGGGGCCCAATCTGATAGCTGTGCTCAGAGGCTGAATAACTCCACACAGAAGGAGGAGGAGGAGGGGCCCTCCCTTATAACCTTTAGCCTAGCGATTAGGGTACTTACCCAGGATGTGGGAAATGCCTAGTTCAACTTCCCCCTCTGTCTGATGAAGGGAAGGAATTTGAACTGGGATGTCACCTCTCATATGAAATCCATAACCATGAGGATATGGGACATTTTGGTGTGGGTGTCCTTCAATCTCTCCTATTGCAGCTCTACCACCCTAATTAAATAATTAAATATTAATTGAGGGAGATAAATTGTTAGAATGACTCTAGAGCCTAGTGGTTAGGGCACTGCCCTGTGAGGTGGTAGATTCCTGTTCAAATAACTTCTCCTGCGGAGTGGGGGGCTTGAACATCCAGGCTGAGTACTCTAACCATAAGGCTAAAGGTTATAAGGAAGCTACTCCTGAGCTGTGTTCTGGAGTTAGGTGGCCTGGGTATGTCTGCTGGATCAGGCCCTGCACACGAGTTAGGCAGGCGAATACCTGTCTTTCCCCTTGTTCGTAAGTCACTCTGGGGCTTAGATGGGAGATAGGTGTCTGGGCATCTAGAGTGGGGCAGTAGTGCACATGATCTGAAGTTGAAACATGGGCACCTAGAGCACTTTTACTAAAAAACCTTAGGATCTGAGTGACTCGAGGCACCTACAGGGTTAGGTGGCAGTTTGTAGACCAGAGTGGTACCTGAAAATGTTGGGCACCTAAGTACCTTTGTGACTCCTACCTTAAATTACTTTCACTAATACAATAGGGAACACATTTATTTGCATTCATTTGTTAAAGGTACTATATGTTAACAGTAAGAACTACTGGCTTGAATTGATTCCTGTCTGTGGTCAAACTTCCTGCTACTGTTTGCAAACTACAATTAATCAAGGAAAATATGGCTCTTCTATTTATATACTACGAATATACATATTCAGAAACAGGTGAAACTGTAAATAGGTCATCTATGGGCTTGTAGAAAGGGATCACTCAATCCAGCACCAGGCCCATCTGCTGCCCCAGTTTCCCCCTCCTTCTAAATAAAAAAACACACAACAGGTACTTTCAAGTTAACTCTCCCTTTCCTGTGGTCAGACTATTAAAATAGTTTTTCAAGAGCCTCTGATTGGGTTCCAGCTCTTGGTGCAGGGTACTCTGTTATCCTCATTTAAGGGTGTGTATCTAATATAAGAACATAAGAATGGCCATACTGGGTCAGACCAAAGGTCCCTCTAGCACAGTATCCTGTCTTCCGACAGTAGTCAGTGCCAGGTGCCCCAGAGGGAATGAATAGAACAGGAAATCATCAAGTGATCCATCCCCTGTTGCCCATTCCCAGGTTCTGGCAAACAGAGACTAGGGACACCATCTCTGCCCATCCTGGCTAAGAGTCATTGACAGACCAATCCTCCATGAACTTATCTAGTTCTTTTTTGAACCCTGTTATAGTCTTGGCCTTCACAAAATCCTCTGGCAAGGAGTTCCACAGGTTGACTGTGCATTGTGTGAAAAAATACTTCCTTTTGTTTGTTTTAAACCTGCTGCCTATTAATAGTCCTTTAGCCCTCCCTGGACTCAAACTATTATTCTGCACTTGGTTTTCCTACAGCTCTTCCTCTAGGGCTGCATCTAACAGTCTGTTATAGCCTCCCCAGCAGGCTCCTGTCCCCTTGTAGGCCTCATGCACCCGATCTTCTGCTTAGAAACTACGGAGATTCTCTATGCTACTGTTTCCCTCTACAGACTCCCTGAGCTAACTATTAAAGCAGCTGGTTGGTTTGCCGTTAGCCTGTAGGTCTGATATCTGACATCTGACTGGCTAAATTAGGCTCAAGTGAGGCTGAGCCCAACTCCTTTGAAGAGCCAGCCTTGGAACAGCTGCATGAGGGTGTGCATGAGCCCAGGATCAGTGCCCTCTGACAGGGCTTACGTGTGTATTTTTGTCATGTGCTTGTTTTGTTTTATTTTTCAAAAGAGACATTTTTTCAAATTAGAGCCAGCTCCTCAGCTGGTGTAAATCTGCATAGCTCTAATTAAGTCAACAGTGGGGAAGATCTGGTCCATAATCTTCTTTGACCTCAAAGGATGAAGCTGGCCATCATATTTGTCATAGGCACTACCTATGGACCTAAGGCAATGATAATCAACCTGTGACTCTTGGAGTAAAGAAATAAATGAATGCCTGAAAAAGACAGCTCTGGAGAAGAGGGAACCTACAGCCAGAGAGAGCAAGCAAGAAAGAAGTAGGGCCTAGAAGCTGATACATGTATTGGAGGAGACAACACAGAAAGATGAAGTACGGGAAGCAGTGGAGAAACCAGAAAGCAGGATCACTGTAGCAAGAAAACAGCGTGTCGCTCTCATCAAGAGCTGTGGGCTGGAGTCTGTGCTCAATCACCACTGTGGCTGCTGAGCCAGCATAGCTTTGAGAACCAATTAGTCCTGTAAATCCCAGATTTCACTGATTTATTTTGCTGTAATTTCTAGCTATAGAGATTTTTTTCTTTTTTTTTTTTTTACTCTGTGTTGTGTCTTTCTTATGAGAAAAACATTTGGAAAGAGTTTCCAAAACATCTCAATATGGCCTAAAGGTTTTGCTGGACCCAAGGCTCCAGTTCTTGTCTTCTCTTCCTTAATACCTGCAGCAATCTTTGACACAGGGAAGATGCAGACTGGCAGTGATATTATTGGGGCTGAGGGAGAGGGTTCTAGCAGAGTGTAGCAATCAGTCAGGGAGGTGGAGCTAATAGAAAGGGCAGTTAGAGACAGTTGACAAGAGGGGACCAAATGTGTCACTTGGTTGGGAGACAACAAAACCAGACTGTGAAATGAAAGAAACCATTGCCAAGGGTTTGGGTGTAATTATGACCACATGTCTTGCTAGTCCTGCCCCTGTCCTTATGTGACAGAGTGGTCTGCCGCGTGAAGACAGTACTGCCTAGTGGTCAACCACCCTGCCACGTGGCATGGCCCTTTACTGGTTTGAAAGGTCCAATATAAGGATCTAAGGTGGATATGGAAGGAGAGGGAGCAGTCCCAGGAATGAGTGGTGCTTGGGAGGAAATCCCATCACTGTATCTTTAAGAGCCTTGGGTCAGGAGTCTCACAGAGAGGGTGGGACAAGGCTCCATTCTCATCGAACCAATCAGGAATGAGCTGGGAGATGGGGACTCGAATGTTTGCTATTCATACATAACACAGCAGACATCAGCAGGAGTAGGCTACTAAACCCTCTAAGCCTAAGAACTAAGTGGGGCCAGCTGAGGGAGAAGCTGGCTAAGGCCCTACAGCAGGATAAAGGAGACCCTGCTACAGGAGGAAAGTGTGGCTTATCCTGCTGAAGAAGTCCTTCTCCTCGTATCACTTTATAATAACTGCTCATATAATGTACAAGAAGATGATTATGGGGTAATAAGTATCTGAATTACTCAGTCCAAGGAAGAGAGCTGGGGATCCTGCTTTGAGAAGAAACAGTGACTATTTGAAGTACACTTGGTTCTAGGAGGAGAGCTGGGGCCTTTTGGTTCAAGGAAAGAGACAATAGCTACAGTAACTCCTCACTTAAAGTCGTCCCGGTTAACCTTGTTTCATTGTTGCAGATCAATTAGAGAACATGCTTGTTTAAAGTTGCGCAATGCTCCCTTATAATGTTGTTTGGCAGCCGCCTGCTTTGTCCACTGCTTGCAGGAAGAGCAGCCCGTTGGAGCTAGCTGGTGGGGGCTTGGAACCAGGGTGGACCGGCAGCCCCTCTATCAGCTCCCCTAAGTTCCCTGTGCTGCAGGCACTCAGCAGGCTATCAATTGCCAGGCAATTCAGCTGTCCCTCCCCCCACTGCAGTGTGCTGCTCCTGTACTCTGCCTTGAGCTGCTCCCGGGAGCCTCTTGCTTCCTGGGGGAGCGAGAGGGGCAAGTGGGGTGCTAATGTCACAGTGTCACAGTGTCCCCACCGCTCCTGCTTCCCTGCTCCTTTACCCCATCTCCACAGTGGGAGCGGGGGAAATGCTCAGGACGGAGGGAGCTTGCTGGCAGCAGCTTCTGTCTCAACTTGCTGATCTACTTAAAAAGGCAGTGTACTTAGAGTGGGGTCAGTACTTAAAGGGGCAATGCGCATCTCTCTCTTATACAGGGTGTGTGTCTCTGTCTCTCTCTGCCATGCTGTCTCCCCTCCCTCCATTTGTGCTGCCTGGTAGAGTGTGAGGTTATATTAACAACAAGGTGTTAACCATTGGGGGTTCAGCCAAAGGCTAGTTCATCATTTAGCAGTAAGGCATTCCCTGGGCAATATCCCATCCTCTTCCACTCTCCTACTTCACCACCTCAGCCAAACTTCACAATCGTCATTCCTATGTACAGTATTAAATTGTTTGTTTAAAACTTATACTCTGTGTGTGTGTGTGTGTGTGTGTGTGTGTGTGTGTGTGTGTGTGTGTGTATATCTATATATAGAAAGAGAGAGGCTTTTGTCTGGCAAAAAAAAAAAAAAAAGTCCCTGGACCCTAACCTTGCCTATTTACATTAATTCTTATGGGAAAATTGGATTCACTTAACATTGTTTCACTTAAAGTAGCATTTTTCAGGAACATAACTACAATGTTAACCTGGGAGATTGGACTAGTATGCATGTTATTCACACATAACACAGCAGACACCAGCAGGAGTAGGCTACTAAATCCTCTAAGCCTGAGGACTAAGTGGCTCCAGAGATGCAGTCCTGGGGACCAATGTTCCACTAGAGGACCAGAGAACTCTGAGTTGAACCCAGGATTGACTATTTTTTGAAGGGAGTGTTTCTTTTGTGACTTTGAGTTCCATGAAGGGAATTGAAATTTTAAGTGATCTGGCCATAGGACTAGGTCAAAGAAGACCCACACATATGTGGTACACAGGAGGTGGCAAAGAAAGGGAAGACATAATCACCCCATATCCAGTCTCAAGGGGGTCCTGGCTGGTGAGTTACTTCCATGCATGTGGGGCTTGCTCTGGGGTAGGACCCCATAACACCTTGTCAGGGAAGGCTTCAGAATGTCCTTCTGCTGCAATTAACTGGATGCATCTGTTACTATCATTTTTTATGTTAAATACCTCAAACTCATGTCAGTAAGGACTTTGGAGAAAGACAGGAGGGAGCAATCTCCTGGGGAAATCTCCTGAGGAGAGGGGCTGTGTGTCAGAGAAAAAATACAGTAGAAACCAGCTGGTGTAGGTTATGGGTCTTGCTTTGGATGTTAGAGGTCATGGGTACAAATCCTGAGGCACGCATAGTATATAGAGTGAAAATTGCTAGAAGAGGAAGAATTATCCACTGGTAAGAGCCCAAGACTAGTTTTTGGGAAACTTAAAATCAATTCCCACTTCTGCCATGGACTTTGGTGTGACACCAGGCAAGCCACTTAGTTTATTTGGGCTTCAGTTCCTGATCAGTAAAAGGGAGATAATAGCACTTTTGTACCTCAGAGTGGTGTTTTCAGGATAAATATATTAAAGATTGTGAAGAGCTTGGATATTATGAACTCTGACAGAATCAGGGGTATGTTGCTTTTTTAAACAAAAAGCTACATTTGAAAATTTATAGGTTTAGGATTGGTATTAACCACTAAGGCTGTGATCTTGAAAACACTTACACACGTGTTTTACTTTACCACTGTGTGTAAATCACTGTGACTACTTATGGTAGTGACATTTACTATGTGCATAAGTGTTTGCAGGATCAGAGCTAACTGTAAAAACTTCTGTAGCTGGCTAACATTGGTGTGCTTGCCAGCCCTCAGCATACTTCCCACTTTTCACTGTATGTATTATAAAAAGTCACTGGAGACCAGGCAAGTTCATCAGCGAGGTACTACACTTAGAGCTGGTCCCATTAAAGTCAATAGCAAAATGCTCATCAACTTCAGTGGGTCTCAGCGGCATAGAAAAAATAGGCCTAATGCTTTGAACAGAACTGGTAAAAAAAATTTGTATTCCAACATTGTTCCATACAAAGCTTGCATTTTTTATTAAAACTGTTCCCATTCTTTGGACCAGCCATAATTTGGAGACCTCCACATTTTCACTTTCTCTTCCAATTAAAGTCTTCCAGATAGGGTATATGTTTTGGATATTTAGGGCACAGAACTTGGAATCTGTGATGTATGGACCTGGTTTGAGATTCACATTTTACCAATTTTTACCTGCTTCTGTCTGCTGCGGTAAGCAGCAATCCCAAGATTGGAGTTCATGGATTCCTAGTGCAGAGAGAGCATCTCCCGCCTAGCTCTTTTTTTCTCTCCTTGCCCCCCACAAATCACACTCATGAGACCCCATCCTTGGTTCCCATTGAAAGGTGTTTAAGAAGCTGGGAGACTTGAACATCTTCAAGAGGTGACATTTGCCCATCTTCTCTTTTTGGGGGGTTGACTGCCAAAAAGGTCATTTGCTATCCCACAAGGCTTTCTGATGAACAAGGTGCCACCCTGCCCAATGTAGCAGCAGCAGATCTTGGAAACTGTCCACTGCACTAGGCGATTGAGCACTATAGGGCCCAGACCAGATCTCAGCTAAGCGTGGGGCAAACCCTACCTCCAACTGCTGTGTAAGTAAATAAAAAACATTGTTGAATGATTTATTTTTTAGAAGTTGAGAAATGTGTTAAATACATCATTAATGGCAGGATTGTGACTTCAACGTTATGATTAAAAATGAATAGCATCCTATTGCCTTACATAAGATGGGACCCCATAACAATTATACCTTGTCTGATGCCGCTTTCTTTGGTATTCCTTTAGAGCTTCTTTGGGATAGTGTTTATGATTGATTCGTTCATCAAGTTTTAAATCCAATAGAGATTATTATGATCCTCTAACTTGACCTCCTGCATAACATAGGCCACAGAGCTTTACCCAATGATGCCTGCATCACACCTAATAACTCGTATTTGGCCATGACAATTCACATAGTGCCCTGTAATACTTGCAATTATCATATATGAGCAATCAGTATAAAGTAATATGAGGACAAGGACTACTACTTAGAATATTGTTTTAAATAGTAGCCATACGTGCTCCTTATGGGTTTTATTTAAGGTTTTAGAGAGGCATAAGAGCTCCACACGTTATCACCACAAATGAAAAATATGAACAATCTGGGGAGGCACGCAGTGTCTTAAGATGAGTGAAGTTAATGGTATGACATGTTGAAGAAACTATCCCAAACTACACTTTTAAAAAAGCAGTAAATACTTGGAATGATGATTTCTCTAGGGTGCCAAGTGTTCGCGTGGAGGGAGTACTCTGTTTTGCTGGTGTTGTCAAAAAGGATACACAAATCCCTGCCTGAGATAGATACATATC
Source organism: Trachemys scripta elegans (assembly GCF_013100865.1). Taxonomy (NCBI): domain Eukaryota; kingdom Metazoa; phylum Chordata; order Testudines; family Emydidae; genus Trachemys; species Trachemys scripta. The sequence goes on along the minus strand of NC_048298.1, from coordinate 20,689,877 downwards.
AGATGATTAATTTGTTTCAACATTCTAAATGGAACACTGACTCATCCCTGCATAAAATATATTTCACTTTCTTTATAAACACATTTTATGATAGCAATAAGCAAACCAAAGGGGTGAGATAATGATAAGATCTCAGCATTTTGGCCGTACTTTATGGCTCACAATGCCTTAGGGATAGATTTTCAGAATAACCACACCTCTGGTTTTGTATTCTGGCCTGTATACAGAGTCTTGAAGTGAAAAACTGTATTAATCTAATCTTACAAACGTGCTGTGTGTGAGCTGATTGTCTTTCTTCTCTCTGTAAAACAAGATGATGCACCTCAAGATCCCTTCCAGGTGATTTAGGGATTAACACAGACTAAGCCATCCAGTCCTGTCAGCTTTACTTGTGTTTTTAGTCCTTACTCAATGGGACAACTCATGTGAGTTAGGATTGCATGGAAAGGCCTTAGAGCCATTACAATCAGGCTTGTGCAGGAAAACTTGGAAAAATTAATGATAGATAATTAGTGTCCATTGTCTGCTAGGCATTTTGGATAAACAGGGTGGTACTTAACTGCTGACAGACCAGGTGACAGCTTATGCCAAGGCCCCTAGACCTCACTGACCTCTGACAAATGCGTAGCTGGAAACCGGTCTGGATCATCTGTGTATTAGTATTGTTAAAATAGGCATTAGAGTCATAAAAATGTGTTTAGACTTTATGAAATGCTTGTGAGTTGCTGCATACATTAATATCACTTAGAATATCCGTATCCCATGTTATAGGGCAGTATTTAAGTATTTGCTCTGTAAACTGTAAAGCCCCACAGTCAGAATAGAAGCATCACCAAGTGTGAAATACTAGCTTTCCACAAGAGCTGTCATCTCCTGCCCAACAAAAGAAGGCCCATTGACACCAGACAAGCCATTGAGGAACATCAGAGGACAAAAGACTTTGTTGATTGCTCTCCCAGGGCCATGAAGAGGAGATGTGCAGGTGCACACCTCCCATCAGCTTGAACTCTGGGGGGAGGGAATAAAAATCCCTAACAGGAAGGAACTGGATCTCTGTGCTGCTTGGACTTGAAGAGGACAAGATTCCTAAGCATAAGCAAGGGATCCACATCTGCTTGGCCTGGGCTAGTCTAAGAGGCCACATAGAGTTTGCATATTACAGCAGCTTCTATCACCTTTTGGAAAATAACACTTATTTTTGTGTGCATGTTTACCTGCTTTAGCCTTGTTAATAACTCTCATTTCTTTTTCTTAGTTAATGAACCATTAGTTAAGTTATTATAGGATTGTTTACAAGCAGTATCTTTGGTATTGGATCTAAGGTGCAATTGACCTGGGGTAAGTGACTGGTCTTTTAGGACTGGGAGTTGTGTTTTGTGGTGTAAGGGACCATCGATCAGAAAGGGAAGTTAACTTGGGTGGCAAGATAGACCGGAGTACCCAAGGGGAACTATTTGTGACTCCATATTAAGGCTGGTATAGCACTTGAGGAGTTTACACTTGATATATGGTTGGTGAATCTAGATATTGAACACACAACCAGTTTGGGGTTTGTGCCCTGCTTCTTCACGGTCTTCCCTGAGGTTAGTACTCATGCTCCTGAGCTTCTCCAGTCCAGACAGCTTGACTCCTAATAAGCAATCTCCTCTCCAATTTAGAGTTGGCTTACATGTGCCTCAAGAGGGGGCTACAACAAAGCGTTGCCAATTCCGGCATCTTGCAGCCTATGGTGCTTTTCATAAATCCCCAGCTCCTGCAGTTGTGTGACTATGTGATAATATCATTTAATCTCTTGTGGGGGTAAGGGGAGTAGAGAAAAAGCTAAAAGCCATGAACCCTGAATCTTCAAAAACTAGAAGGCAAATAAAAAGAACCTGACATGCACATTTTTTTTTTTAGTTGCATGATTTTTTTTCAGCCAGTCTCATGACTTTTGAGGATTGAATCTGGAATGGGAATGTTTGGGATTGGCAATGCAGCTGACTGCACAGCTGCTCAAGGGCCTCTTTCAATAGCAATCTGTGGGAAGCACAGAGAGTACTCACCAGGCACCCCTCTCGGAGCAAGTCAGTGAATAAAAGAGCCCCAGGAGGAGGACAGCCAGGGCCACCGGCCCATGGAGCAAAGTTGGCATTCTGTGAGAAACAATCTGTGAATGGATGGAATAGACTGCTTCATGCCATACACCTGGAGCAGCCCTGAGACAGCATATGATTGTCTGTAGCAGAACTTCCCTGATGTTCCTCTAGGGTTGGTACAACCTGCCCTACCCTCCTGCACCAGGAAAGGGGCATGAAAACCACAATTTGGCCTTTAAAGTTTAGTAACGGTTTTTAAAATAAAGACACTTTAGAACACACTTTAAAGTGGAAAACATTTGCACTTAAAATTGCTTTGTCAAGGAACTGTTTAAAATGCAAAGAGAAAAGCTGCAGCGAAACATTTAAAAACTTGGAACCAAATATATGGTATCAGGACTAATTGAGTGAATGATTGAGACCATCTTGTCCTAAATGCCAACAATTACTTAATGGAGCAAAAGCCCACACACAGCAATGCCTTTCTCCCCGAGAGTTGGCTGCAGGCAGCACCCCTTCCCCCCTCACCACTCTTATTTTCAATTTCCATTCCCTGCAGCCTCTCCCAAACCACATACACCCCAGCCAGGAGGAGAAGGGAAATCTATTAGAGTTTTAGTGCATATTTCCTTGCTGATCAGCAACCAAAATAAATCATGTCTTTATTCTGAGCCTGGTGCTGAGATCCCTATTTGAGGTACTTCAATAAGACATTTGCTTGAGCAAGGATTTAGTTCTCCTTATATTACCATTAAGTATTAACATCATGGTTGTTTAATATCAAAACTGATCTATTTTAACCATATGACTGTAAAAACAGAGAGAGTTTGTGAGATTCTTCAGGGGAAAAATAGCTCACTGGAGCCATGAAAATAATTATGGTTGGATGCTATAGCCTATCTTCTAGAACAGAGGAACTCCACTCTATATTAGAGTCTGTACAGGGAGCATTACACATACTTTTGCATAGTAAACATGCATTACACATACTCATTTTGATAAACAAAGGGATAGATTTTTTTTTCTGAGCTAGAATAGGAGTTCATATTTAACACATTATCACCACTTGCCCTTTCAGACACTGAAATAAGATAGGTCAGAAAGTTGGCCTCACTGCTGGCTTTTAAACTATTAATCACAACCTATCATTTTTAGCTGGGACAAAACCCAGCATTTTAAACATGTTTCAGATATACTGCTCTGTGTTTTTGTACTGTACATGAGCTATCTTTCCAATAACAAGATTTGATCTACTATGTCTTAATTTCATTATGTGTTATAGTAATCAATCACAGCTGCGAAAGGAAACATACTTGAGCATAATTTCATTCCTTTAGATCAAACTGAAAACAAACTTTGTACTGTATGTCATGGAATACATTAAATATCTCATACTTCAGATCACATCCTAGACATGATATATCAATCATCCACAATTCCATTTCTTTCTGCAAATTATGGGCCCCTTTTCCGGAGTGTTACTGGATGACCTTTCACTGTGTTCAAAGGATAGTATAACAAAGTGGCACTATAGCGATCATTTTACATTCTTCTCTTATTTTATATTTCCACAATCCGTTGAAATAAAAACACATTACGTGTCTAAAAAATCATCCAAGAAACTGTACATTCATACATTCATACAGATTACATACATTCACTTGATCAGCCAGTGGTAGAAGTGGTTAGGCACCAGGAGTATAAGACTACAAACTACAACTCCTATAAACTATTAACACAAATGATGAGAAGCTCAGGATTGTCCGAGTCCATGGATTTAAACAGACAGATTTAGTTTCTAGGCCTGAATAGAGTAAGTATATCCTTATGTAGGCAGGGAGCTCAGAGTGATTGCTGGTAGCCTCATTATAAACCTAGATTGGAAAAGATGAGTTTCTGACGCAGGGTTTTATATTCTAGTCCTTTCCTGTGGAGCTGACCGAACAAGAAAAGAGCAAAATGCAATTGCAGAGCTTTCAAGCTGTGTCTCACCAGGCCTTTCTATTCCTGAGAGCTGCAATATGAATTATGGAAGCAGCCTTGTGTTCTTGCCTCCTGTCAGTCAATCAGGATTCACCTGATGAGTCAGAAAGTTTTGCCTTAGGAAAGACTAAATAAAAACTCGTGTAAGAAGGATGTCAGGGTTTGGTCCAATCTCAAGAATTTTCTTCTGATATTCAGCCTAATTTTTTCTTGTTTTTATTTTACCCCAAAATGTGTTGTTATTCTGAGCAAAGACAGGTTTCATATCAGAATGTTATTTTTAGAAAACTCCAAGGCCAGCTTCTCTAGGGGCAGACTATTAAGCCATCCTAAAATATGGATGATAACAAGGTGGGTGGGTTAAGGAGGAGGGGGAAATTCTCCATGGAACTTTTTCTGTTTCCACAATGAATCTGCCATTTCAGAAGCTTTATTTTTGCTATGCAGTCATATCTGCTTCACTTCCTCCTGCTGCATGCTCTAGGTCAAATTCACATGCAACTGACTTAAATGGATTTGCACCCATCTATATCAATTGTGAATTTGGCTTTCTGTGGCTATTGTGATTGATATGGTGACTATTAAAGCCAATGGCAAAGCTTCAGTGGTGCAGGGTCAGGACCATAATTACTTCCACTTATCAGGCATTGTATGTGTCTCTTGAATAAATGTTTAGTGTAAAGCCAAAATGCTTCCTGTATAAAACACCATCCTCAATAATCCCCTAAAATTCCCCACAAACACACTGTTTGTTTTTAGCTAAATGACATTTTAAGAACAAATTAAACCAATATCAGATATTTAAAAAATACATGGACAGTGATGTCTTAAAAAGTCCAATAAAATCAGTATCACTCCTTTTAAAAATACCACAGGTGCTATGTTCTTTAAAATGCCATATAAAATCAGTGTCACTCCCTGTAAAAGACCACAGGCAATGAGTTCTTAAGTGCTGTCCTTAAAAAAAATGATCCTTTTAAGAGGCACACAAAATGTTAGATAATCATTAGTCCAGAGACATTAGTCCAGATGTCTCTGTTATCTTAAATAAAAAATCTCGATTCATTTTTAAAACACTTGAAAATATACTTCTAGTAAAATAAGCATGCAGTGGAAGGAAAAATATATATGGAAAGAAAAATAATTGCTTTTGAACAAATACACAACTCATGTGCTATTTGTGTGTGTGTATTTGGGAAGCAAAAATATTATAAAAGAATTAAGATTGAAAGTATATGTCAGTGGAGTCCCACTGAGAGCTTCAACAATTTCACAGTAAAGGACACATTTCCAAGTGAATATAGCCCCATGCTATAGAAAACTATGTCTGAGGTTTTTACATTAATTTCTTTTTTTTTTTTTTTGCCATGATTGACCTGTTTTGTATGATAAACTGTGTTGATTATATAATATTTTATGGGTTTTCTACACAGGGACACTCAGGAAAATTAATCCAAATTAACTAAATATGTGAATGTCAAGTGGTTTAGTTAAATTACATTAAACTCCTTTGTAGACACTCTTTCAGAACTACCGTGGCCTAATTTGGTTTAGTTTAATGTGAATTAAGCTAAACCAAATTAAGGCCACCTTAATGCTGAACGAGTATCTACAGAGTGGTTTAATGCAGTTCAACAATTCCACTTAAAATTTACACCTTTAGTTAATTTGGATTAACCTTCCTTCTTGTCCTTTGTAAACAAGCCTTTAGGTTTGTATTTTGACTATATTAAGTGTATTATCTGGCAACCCAGTTTTCACTGTGCAGTTTTTTTTCTTTTTAGAGAGTAACACTGTAGTATATATTAATGCTTACAGATATTGGAAATAAATCCCTTAAGTAGCAATTGGGATTTTATAATCACCTGGTAATGTTATTTTGACCTCTTTCAAATTTCATGTAGCAAAGTTAAGGGTGGATAAGTGGTAACAGTTAGGTGAGATGAGATGAGGGATGAAAGATAGGTGGAGTCAGCACCAGTGCTAGCCCATTGGCAGAAATATCCCCTCCCCATGCAGCCATAACACATACTAACAATTAATAGGGGGGCTCTTTCAGCTGCTCCAGCCCTAAGCAATTGCTTAGTCTGTTTATGCCTAGCACCAGCTCTGGGTGGTGTGTAGGTTCATTATCTGAGTAGATGAGGGTAGAGAAGGAATGTCCAGGGGGGCAGTACCAGGCACTCCAGTAGAGCCAGGCAAATTTTTTCAGTTGAAACTTTTTTTCACCCAAAAAAGGCAGACTCCCATCGATTGAAACATTTTACTAATTTGTGTTGATTTTGGCAAATTAAAAAAAAATGGTTTGTTTGGACATTTCTGACATTATCAAAATGAAAAATGTTGGGTTCTTGCGGGGAGGGGGAGGAAAGAAATTCACAAAAGGATTTAAACTTTAGGCAACATTCACAAACCCCCCTGAGGAGGAAGAGGAAGTGATGGTGATCTCTTATACCCAACAGCCCAGTGACTAGGGTGTTCACTTTGCAAGTTGGAGACCTGGATTCACATGGTCAGTGGGGCAGAGCAAGTGAATGGCTCCATAGTTTGGTGGTTAGGGGCACTCCACCTGAGACTAGGAGACCTAGGTTCTATCCCACGCTCCACTAACTCTTGAAATGTGGAACAGCTCCAACAGGAGACAGTATTTGGTCCTGCCATGCGGGCAGGGGACTGGACTCGATGACCTCTCAAGGTCCCTTCCAGTCCTATAATCTATGAATCTATGAGAGATTGAAAGCACCACCACTAGCCAATGGGCAGGTAGTCAGGGCACTTGCTGGGGAGGTGAAAGATCTGCATTTAAGTCCCTGATCTAAAGCAGGAATTTGGAGCTGAGTCTCTCACATCCCAGGTGAGTGCCTTTACCAGTAGACAATTGGGTATAAAGTGCAGGTTCCTCTTCAGTTTGTATTAATCTGTTCCTGCATTTCCTCTGCTTTTATTACACATACACAATATGAAACAAATTTTCTGACTCTCTTTATTGGCTGAAAATTCCAAAGCCCTGGGTTTCACGCCTACCTGAACTGATTTCCCACCCCCCTTCCTCTCTCCCATTTTTTTGGGACTGCCAGAGAATCAAAATATCAGTTATTTGCACACCTCTAGTCTCCACCTTGTGTCCTGCTAGCTGGATCCTCCTGCATTATATTCAGTCTTCTCCCTATAGGCTGCTGCTTCTTTCTGGAGCAGGAGGAGCAGCTAGAGGTGCAACAGAGGTGCAGCTGGAAGGAAACTCTCTAGGGGAAACCTCTCTACCTCCCTGCACTCCTCCTGCCTCCTCCAGCTGCCCCAGACCTTTGCCTGGGCTGCAATTTGTATGGATTGCTGTTTAAACCAAAACCAGGCCATTTGGAAACTATTCAGGGGATAAAATAAACCATCCCTCCCTCTCAAAGACTGTTGAAGGGAAGGCTTGGAGATATAGGTTCAATTTCCTGCTCTGCTACAGACTTCCCATGTGATCTTGGGTAAGTCACTTAGTCTCTCTGTGCCTCAGTTCCCCATCTGTAAAATGGGGATTGTAGTAGTTTCCTGTCTCACAGTGGTGTGATGTGGGGGGGGGAAAAAACTATTAAAGATTGTGAAGTGCTCAGATACCATCATAATAGGTACCTTTGGGTACCAGGGAGAGAGAGAGAAATTTTAAGGCAGTACTTTGTCCTTCAGCTTCCCAGTTCATCCTTTCTGGGCTAGGTAAACATTTTTATTCCCCTTTCTCATGCAGGGCTTGCTTTCCATGGGCTCCATTCTATAAATTAGCTTTAATGAGCCCTTTCTTAATAACTTCCTTGCATCTCTCAGGATTGGCTCTCTGGGACCCAGTGCAGCTCGAAGGTGATGGAGCAGTGCACAGATGGTTGAAACCCAATCTTGTGATTCCCTAATTCTTAGGTCACGAGGTGCTTGTCTGATCCAGAAAAGCAAGTTACAGCAGTCTCAGGGCTACTCTCGATTGCACCAGCTACAGCAGTCCCCTGCTGCAAGCCATTCCAAAGCAAAAGAAAACACAGCTTTTCCCATCAGACTGGGGAGTGAGGAAAGGCATCTACATTAACTATAGGTTTCAGAGTAGCAGCCGTGTTAGTCTGTATCCGCAAAAAGAACAGGAGTATTTGTGGCACCTTAGAGACTAACAAATTTATTTGAGCATAAGCTTTTGTGGGCTAAAACCCACTTCATCAGATGCATGCAGTAGAAAATACAGTAGGAAGATATATATACACATACAGAGAGCATGAAAAGATGGGAGTTGTTTTACCAACTCTGAGAGGTAAATTAAGTAAGAGGAAAAAAAACTTTTGAAGTGATAATCAAGATAGCCCAGTACAGACAGTTTGATAAGAAGTGTGAGAGTACTTACATGGGGAGATAGATTCAATGTTTTAATGGCTCAGCCATTCCCAGTCTCTATTTAAGCCTAAATTGATTGTATCTAATTTGCATATCAATTCAAGCTCAGCAGTTTCTCGTTGGAGTCTGTTTTTGAAGCTTTTTTGTTGCAAAATTGCCACCTGCAGGTCTGTCATTGAATGACCAGACAGGTTAAAGTGTTCTCCTACTGGTTTTTGAATGTTATGATTCCTGATGTCAGATTTGTGTCCATTTGTCTCTGGCCAAACCGGACAGTCTCTACGCAAAAGAATTAATGGAGACAAATCTGATATCAGGAATCATAACATTCAAAAACCAGTAGGAGAACACTTTAACCTGTCTGGTCATTCAATGACAAACCTGCGGGTGCCACAAGTACTCCTGCTACTCTGAAACCTGCCTAACTCCACTTTCTGATAAGTCACTGCTCTGGGTACTCAACGATGAGTAGTATCTGAACTGGGTGGCATGGCATTTGTCTAGTGTAAACATGGTTTTAGGGGTTAAGAAAGCATACAACTGATGTATTTATGCCATGTAAAAACTTCTGAGTGTGCAAACTCACTGCTCCTTAGTGAATTTCGACCTTCAAGTTACTAAAATCCAGAAACATACTAATTTTTTAAAAAATATATATTCTTTGTTAAGCAGTAAAGTGTAACACTCATGAAAGCTTATGAGACAGATACCAGGAAGATAAAAGTATACAAGTGAAATTATTTGTAGGCTGTGGTTTATGCAGGAGTGATGGAAAATATGGCTACCTTTGTGCTGTGAGGAATAGTGAAGCTTTTGCTCCGCTTGAGATGTGTCCAGCTGTGCACAGGATTTTGTTTTAATTTAATGTCAGGAACTATAATTAACTAATAGTAAAATGGTCATGATAGCTTTTGCGATCTATTGAACGAAACACACTCTTACAGCAGACATATGTGTAAGCAGAGTCAGCATGAGCTCTATCCTGACATCTGGTGGTGAATTGTGGCAAGTTGTGGAAAAGAACTTCAGGGCTGATCTTGTTTGCATAGGCATACCCACCCCGCCTAGCATGAGCCCAAATGGTCACTTTGGCTGCTGTGGGATCCCCAGTTTCTCTGTTATTGATGCAGGAAGAATAAAGTGTTGTTACCCTGATTATGTGATTCAAGGACAATGAAACTGCTTTATGACAAAGAGACTCACCATCAACTAAGTAGCACTCGCTAGACAAGGGACATGTGTTCCAACTCCCAGTGAATTGAGAGAGAATGAATGCCTGCCTGCCTGCTTTTGAGGGCCTAACATACTAATTGCTTCTCTCTACCGTGGAATATCAAAGCTAATTTTAATTCTATTAGGAGTCTAGTTACAGGTTGCTGAGCTGGATTCACTTGGGGCCAATGATGTATCAGCACTGAGGCTCCTCTACTACAAGCTGAAATCACTAAAGAGCTAAAATCACTGAGTGTGTGTGTGGGGGGGAGGCTGAAGATATGTTGCTGAGCAGCTGTTGAAGCAGAGCAGTTTGTGGGATGACTGGAGTGGCTTATGGGACAGCTGGTGGAGCGGAGTGGCTGGCAGAGCGGAGCAGTTTACAGAATGGCTGGAGTGGCTCACGGGACAGCTGGTGGAGTGGCTCGCAGTGAAAGCTGCATCAGAACCCCATGGAGAGGCAGGGCAGTTGCCCTTGGACCATGTAAGGTGCCCCTTAAAACTGTTGTGCCCCCACTCCCTCCCTCAGGCTGGGAGGTAAAACTCTGCAGATAAACTTCTTAACTCTGGGGCTGCACTGACCAGGGACAGAGACTTTTGGGTTGTTGGACTTTTGGGACTTTGGGTAATTTTTTGGGTTGCTAGACTTAAGACCCTGAGGGGAAAGGATACTGCCAAACTTACTTGGGGGGGGGGGGGGCCTTTGCTCATGGTTTGTATTATAAACCCTGTTTGTGGTGTTTCCCCAACATAATGCCGCATTGTTTCCCTCCTTTATTAAAAGGATTTTGCTATACTCAGACTCTGTGCTTGTGCAAGGGGAAGTATTGCCTCTTAGAGGTGCCCGGAGGGTGGTATGTAATTGTCCCAGGTCACTGGGTGGGGGCTCAAGCCGGTTTTCCATTGTGTTATTGAAATGGAACCCCTAGATACTGAACCCGGCCCTTGTTGCTGCCAACTCAGACGGGCAGAAGGGTTACATATGTTTTCATTTTGTCTCTTTTTTTTTTTTCTTCTCCTTTAACAAACATTGTACCTAGAGAAAATGAAATGAAAATAAAAACTATATTAAAATAATATAAGGAAAATTTAAACAAGGAGCATTTTTGTGAGCTGGGAAAGGGGGATTGCAAGGTGCCAAATGGACACCTTTTGAATCTGGAATCCTCTTTATCTAGGGTAATTTTCACTCCTGTGCAGATGGCAGATGCAAGGCTTTAAGTGGTGCATAGACCTTGCTCTGGCTCTCTCTGCACAGCTGAATTTTACTCCTACAGAAAAGGTGGCGTGTATGCAGAGGAAGCTTTCCCACACTGCCCTGAAAATGTACTCCCCCCTGTACTGGAGGAACCATCTCTACATGAGAAGGTTCTAGAGAGGGAAGTATCCTAGTCCATGCAAATCTTGTGCTTTCTGCTGATGCTACCTATTAAAGTTAAAAATGATGTTCCAAAACCTCCGCTATTAATCATTGCACTACGATGTCCATATTTCCTGGCACTGCAGCATAAGCCACAGTCTACAACTCATTTCACACAGACCACTGAAGAGATTTCTGTTATTTCTTGTTTTGGGTTGGATTTGAAGTGGCCATTTAAATAATGGAAGGCACAGTTTTCTGTCAAGTAGGATCCTGGTGATATGAACATTTGGAGTTAAAGCATCCAGAGAACAGTATCCCATATCTCCCTTAATCTCTGAGAAGAGAAGCAGGAAATCAGATTGGGAATCTCATTAGAAAAGGTGTTTCTACTGCAGCACTGGAAATATTTGCTATAAATTCACATGGGACAGATCGTGAGCTGGTGCAAAACAGTTGTGTTCAATTCCAATGAACGCAATATAGCTAGATCAATCTATACCAACTGATGATCTCGCCTAGCATTTTCCTTGCCCTGACCCCATCCAACAGGTTTTACAATGGATGTATTGATCTGGCTCCTGGTTTTATTTATTTATTTAGGCACCCACTCTACTAATCACTATGAACCACTAAAATTGTTTGCCAAGAGATGTGCTAGGTAACCCAGCCTTTATAATTTTTCTTCAGTAAGTGACAAAATGGTGCACATGACTGCTCTATATGGGTTTTGTTCAATAAGAGTGTCTTCCAGCTATTCCGTTTGTTCCATGACAATGTGTGTGACCTGGCATAATTTATGAGGTCACAGGTCAAGTACGTGAAGGGCTAACACAGACATAAATTTAGGTACGGACTAATAGGTGAAAGGTCAAAAAGTCAGGTCAAAGGCTAAATACAGATGAAAGTGAATAGGCCACATGACAAACCATCCACATGCTAATAACATATATATGCTTACTTGACCAAACAAAAGTTTCTTGTCTCAGGGAAATGTTGTGATTTTATTTTAGTCACAAAAAAATCTCTCTCTCAAAACTGGCTAGAGTGTAGGCATGGGCAAAGTTCAGGCAGGCATTGTTTTCAGCATAGGAGATTTTAGGGATTCTTAGTGATTTTAATGGGAATTGGGCATCCAAATCCCTTTGGAGCTTTGAAACTCTCAGCCTACATATTTATTGCATATGTATGTATGATTATTTTATATATGTGTGTGCACATGTGTATATATATTATACTCACACACACAGAACTACATAAAGAGAACATTATTGAGATTGCTAAAACAAGCACTCAAAAGTTAAGAAATGCCAGAATTAAGGTTGCCTGGGCAACCTTAATTTGTCTCCTTACCGCATATATATTATGATATGATTTTTAATTACATGATCATATAGTACTTTTCCCAAGGGACTCTGCCTCATTCATTGCACCGGATGGGCTTGGTCTGGGGTTTAACCAGGGCTGTGTCCTGGAAGAGACTGTTGCCAGCAGGATTCTTGTTTCATGTGTTGCAGAACTTGGAAGGTGTGTAGTGAATGAATAAGGGGTTCCAAGAAGAGAAAGGACAGTCTTATGGTTAAAGCAGTTGGCTGCTGCCCTGGGGAACTGGATTCTATCCCTGTCTCTGCCATAGAGTTCCTATGTGATGCTCGGCAAGTCACTTAAACCAAACTTTTCACAGGTGGACACTAATCATAGGTTACTCATTTTTTGGTTGCCTGGATGAATCACGTATGTAAGAATTGCAGGAACAGACTCTAAACTAGGGTGTAATGTCAGTTACCTGATGTTATAATTAGATGAGTGATTATGAACAGTACTAGGAGAAGAGGAAGGGAGGATGGTGGTGATAGAGATAAGATTATGTGGATGCTCTGATTAGTCAAGAAGGTTCTGAAAACTATTTTTTTGGAGTTTATTTTCTTGCAACATTCTATGTGTTTTAGAGAAGACTAGGGCTTGTATGTTTCATGAGAGGACACTTGGACGAGAGGTTGGAGGCATAGGTCAAGAAGGGGGTTTTAGGAGTAGATGGCCAATTGGTACAAGACATGGAAGCAAGAGAGGAAGAAGACGACAAAGGAGTGGTTATGAGGCATGTAGCCAAAGGGGTAAGTATAGTAAAGAAAAGAGATGGGGCAGAGAAATGATGGGAGTTAAGTCATACAGAGAAGGGAGGAATAAGGAGGGGAAACAAACAATGTCCTTATAGATCTGATCCGAATCTTTTTCTTCTAGACCCTGTACGTCACTGCTTGTCATATGCTACATATGCACTACAGATCAGTAAGCTTATTCTTAATTTGTAGACAAGTATGAACGTAGGATTCCCAAACCCCATTAAACATTCAAATTTTTACAGATATTAGTATAACAAACTGTGATGTGTGTGCAGTGTTTTCTTCTTGGGGCACTATGCACTTGTTGCATATAGTACACATGCGCATGTTACAAATAATAGATATGACGTGTACTTTAGTGGTGCTGATAAAATAGAGCCCATCACTGCCCTCAGTTTGGGTTTTGCAAAAACAAAGCCTGACTAATGAGGTTTAGCCAAAACAAGACATATAAAAAACAACTCTGATTGCCTCTTAGACAGAAGAGACAAAAATGTGCCAAATGGCCTCCTTCCTTAACTTTGGTCATTCAGACAAAATGGTGCCTGGCTCCAAGCCACCTGAGGTTTTGGTTTTGCAAAATCTCACTGACTTGTTTTTTCCAAACCAAAACCATGATGTCTTCAGCCCAGTTCTGGAGTGTAGGTAGTGAACATGTTATAGTGTATGGGTCACCTGTATTAGCAAGTAGATTTCTATTGCATAGTCGGATACATAAGTGCGTACAGTTTCCAGCTCCCGTTAAAGTACAAGTTACTTGAACATTGTCGTTGGGCATCTTTCCAATCACGCAATAGTGCCGGATCTTGCATACACTGAAGTCAATGTCAAAGCTTTCATTGTCTCTAGTGGTGCAGGATCTGCCCCTCAGTAAGGCATTAATGAAGTTGTTGGATTTATAACTGTGTAAAATCCATGTATATGAAATGAGAATGAGACCCATAATGCTTGAAAAAGTTTCTGATTTTGTACAACATGGAGTATCATTGTTTTATAGATCCCTTCAATTGAATCATATGCTGTTGTTTTAACTTGTTAGGAATTCTTTGTGGGCTTTTGAAAGAAAAATATATTTACTCCATTGATCATCCTGTTCAATAAATTGCCTCTTTTTTCCTCATGTTTATGGTAGAGAACTTTATGATCTAATCCATGTCAGCTCAAGGTGAGTTCATTTATTAACTCCTGGAAGAAATATTGGTCCCGTATGATCTTTTTATTTAACATTAGAATAAAAAACTGTGGTTACCCTGTGACTGATATTTGATGTTTGAAATATACACTTTTTGACAGGTTTTGAGTAGCCCGCCAACCATTTTGTGATTTTTCGGCTATAAAAGACAGCTTCCCAGGTATTTGGCTAGACAGGGCTATGGAAAAAGGAAATAGGCTGACTCCAGATCTGATGGTTTAAAAGTGAGTAGTGTTCATTGTTTGTGGCTCATTCTTTGCAGTTTTCAAGTTGTGGCGTTCATACGACAATGAAAAATGGTTACCCAGGAAGGTAAAATCACATCTGCCTTCTAATTTTCTAGGTAAGCTGGAGTTGTTTTTATTGGTTTTAGACAGTAAAAATCTTTAAAAGGATCATCCTTTTGTAGCGGGGAAGTCACCCCACTCCGGTTAGGAAGGGGTTAAAAGCAGCCAAAGGAGGCTGGTTGGGTAAACAGTAGGATGACCAGATGTCCCAATTTTATAGGGACAGTCCCAATTTTTGGGTCTTTTTCTTATATAGGTTCTTATTATCATTTCCCCCGGTCCCAATTTTTCACACTTGCTGTCTGGTCACCCTAGTAAACAGCCACAGGTGTGACCCAATTAGGATCCAGGTGACACTGATAAAAGGGCAGGCTGAGGGAATGAGAGACTCTTTCTCCAGCTGAGGAGCAGAGAGGACCGGGCTGTCTGGGAGAGCAAGCAGGGTACCTAAAGCAGAGCAGGGCTGGGGAAAGGCAGGTAGAGCTGAGGAGCTCTGGCCATGTGAGTCCCCAGGCTGAGGCCTTGCTAAAGGCCAGGGGAGGTACTAGGGCTCCAGGGAGGCAGCTGGGGCTAGAAAGGCAGCAGGTCCAAACCCCCTTGCCGATGATGAGTGGCCACTTCAGACTGCAGTGGAAGGGGCTAGATGAAGACTGGCAGTGCCTCACTGAGGTGAGGTGGGCTTAGGGGGTTGGGGTTCCCCAGGGAGGGGAGACCCAGAGTGTGGAGTCACTGCTGTGGGGCAGCACCCCTAGGTAAGGGGCACTGGGGTCTGGGAGGGACACGGGGCCGGAAGTGCTATAAGTGGTGGAGATCAGGAGAAAGAAAGTACTGGGTAGGAAGACACTGGCCAGCAGGAGGCGCTCTGAGGCTAGAAGAGCTAATTCCCAGACTGACCAGCAGGAGGCACCATGGCGGTGAGTGCCCACTGTGCTACACCTTTCTTTTGTTTGAACAGATTTTTGAAGTAGGTCAATCTCCCAACAATATTTAGATTATGAAAAAGAGATCCACACATGCCATTAGGAAATGTTAAATTGTTCATTTAATTTTATGCAAAAGTAGAGACAAAATAAGTAGAAGGAAATTCCATCTTGCCCCAACCAATATCTTGACGAGATGTTTTTCAATTTAACCTATGGGAATGACAGTGAAGATTTTCATCAGATCAAGAACTTGATAAAATGGAACTGATTAAGAATCTCAGTCTATTTAGACATATATTTTATAAAAGATATATATTAGTTTTACCTCACATAAATCACTGTATATATCACTTCTGTGGTATATATGATGACATCCATGTGATTAAGTTGGAAGAACCATACAGTCTACTGAACTGGGAGTCAGGAGACATTTGTTCTGTTTGCAGCTTTGCCTCCAACTTGTTGGGATTGTTTTCACTGCACTGTTAGCTCAGAATATAATTTCAGTGCTTCCCCTAACCTGACACCCATCCACACACAAAAGTCTTTATCTTGAGTTAAGTAGTCTAGCCTGTCAGGTGTGTGGGTTGAAGCTTGAGTGTTGATGATGCTCAAGATATGCAGTGGGGATTCAGCCAATCTGCTGCTAATGTAATAACTCTGTTCTGCTCGAGTTGTATTTTGCAGCATAACCACTTTCAATTAAGGTTGGCTAACTCAAGAAGAGTTATCTCAAGTGTAAATAACTCAAACTAACACTGCAGTGAAGTGAATGAATTGTTGATTCAAGTTGACAAACCATTCACTAACTTGCGTCAAGTTTGCCAAATAGTATTGACCAAACCAAAAAAGTCAACATTTTGGTAATGTCACTATGAAACATTTCATTTTTACCTGAAAAATTCCATTTAGATTTTCAGGTATTTTGATAAAAGCAAGGAAACGGGTCACAAAATGACCACTTTATTCTGCAAGCATATCAAGAAGGGTCCAATTTCTGAGAGGGTTGAGTGGTCTTGAGATGTTTGACAGACAGCCACATCTTCTGGCCTCCCGTGAATACCGGTGCTTCTGGTAGATGATGGTTCTCATGCCCCTGGTAGATCTTTTTTGCCTCTTATAGGTGGTTCATGACCTTTTCCTGAATAAGATGGATCTGTTAGACCCAGTTGGTGGCAGCAGGATTCAGGGAGGCTGTTGATAGCACAGGTTGAAAACGGTAATGTCAAAATGAAACATTTCATTTCATTTTGACTTTCAGCATTTTGACAAAAGCAAGCAAAGGATTCACAAAATGGATGCAGGAGGTACTGATTATGCCCCCTCTCTTGTTGGTAAGTTTTAGCCCACTGGATGTAAGCTTTAGCCTCACTTCGGATGACAAAGACTCAACTACCAGGCTATCCCATCACCCTCACTCTTTTCCTCACCCAATGACTATCCATTGTCATTCATGGTGGCAATTTTGTCATTCATGATGACAGTGAATAGTCATTGGGCAAGGACATTCTCCTGCCATGGGAGAGATCCAAGTTCAAATCCTTTCTTCACATTAGGTAGAGGAAAGAATTGAACCTGGCTCTCCCTTATTCCAGGGGAGTGCCCTAATCACTGGGGCTAAACTTTTAAGGAAATTGGTATCACCACCACCTTCGCCTCCTGTGTTCATTTTGTGAATCCTTTGCTTGCTTTTGTCAAAATGCTGAAAGTCAAAACAAAATTAAACATTTCATTTTGTCTTTACCGAAACATTTTGACTCAATGCTTATGTTTCAATACTGTCAAAATGTTTCAACTTGAAATTTTTTCAGCTTTTCAATTTGCTGGAAATATTCCAAAAAATGTTGTTTTTGTTTTGGGTTAAAAAAATTACTGGTAGTAGTTTTCCTAAAGTGCCAGCGAACCAAAAAATCCATTATTTGCTCACCTCTAGTGAAGACAATCCCATTTTTTGGCCTTGGACAAGTCACTTCTCTCTACCTCTTTCCTCTGAGCTCTAAAATAGCTGTGTATGATTTAGTTTACATTTTAACAGAAAGTTTGGGTTGGTTCTTATTTTAATTGATCCCATTCTCTTATGTCCAAATGACTTTCAATGTGTTTTACTAGATATGTTGGCTAACTTCTTTTCCCCCTTAAATGTCACATTAATGGAAAAAATGTAATTTAAAGAAAATCTCCATGTGAAGAGCAACGAAAACTGCAAATGATGATGTAAAAAAAAAATCTTTGGAATAATCAAAAATCACCATGGTTTCCCTTTTACTGTTTCATTCTGACTGAACATAAAAAAAAGTCCTGCACATTCAGAAGTGTTTGGGGATGATGTTATGAATTCATGAATTCATTACTGTAATGAGCATTGCACCATTTATGTTTTAAGCCAAAAGGAGCATCTTGTACTTGAAGTGGCTGGATGACAAATGTGATATATTTCATATTGTTTTTAATGCCTAATTAAAGTGTGAATAACCATAAATAAACACGTGAAATGGGGCCAGATTCTGGATTCAATAATCCTAGTTAATTTTACACTCTCTACAAAATGTCCTTTGTTTTACAAGCAAAGACGATTCAAACTTATCTATAGAGGCATTCTTATTCCTGCTAGACCATATCAGCAGTAGGTGTTGGTATGCATGTAAGCAACTATAATAGTATCTGGTGGCTATGGTTTAGTGCATTCAGAACAAAATAACGGAGCCTTTTAGTGAGTGATTTCTCAGACAGTTTCAGAAAATGTTCCTGGGTTTTTTTTTTTTTTTTTTCAATGAATATCAAAAATTGCACACAAGTATCAAAATAATATTTAAAATCTGACTTAAAACAGACCAGTCTGAGAATTAAGGATGAAACTGTCCCAAACACCTTCATTCAACTTAAGTAATTGCTGCATATATACATCACCCAGCAAAAAGCTACCTTAAGGTTATGGTGACAAAACATAGGGCATACAGAAGAAAAATCCATCTTTAACTCACAACATTGCACCTTGGATCCATTAATATGTAAAAGGTTTTTTTCAGAAATGTTGGGTTTGTAGGATCCTGCAGTTTCACTATTAATTGTTAGTGGAAGATTCAAAGCCAACATAAATTTCATACATTTTCCTTCCAACTCCTGCTAGTGTGATGGATGGCCCTGTTTAATCATCCATTGTTCAGAGACCAAACAGCAGTGGGATTAGTTAAGGATGGATATTCAAATTCATAATCTAGATTTCCTGGATTTTGTCAATACAGAACCTAATTTTAACATAGTTTAAATCTAGGGCCCAGTCCTGCAAAACCTTGCACTTCCTGAGTAGTCTCACTTTAATTTATATAGCCTTTATGCCTCCTTAATAAAAAATTACTTCAGTTCAGATTCTTTTACCATTGGGAGAACAAGTGTAAATACGTCAAATGTAGTTCAAGAGATTCTAGGGGAATCTACATTAATGTATTAGAGTCTAATTTTATACCATGTTATGTGCTACCTCTGAATTTGGCCCTAAGACTTTCAGACTACTCACTTGAATGTAGGAAGTTAATTAACCTTGCCAAAGGACTTTGGAGAAAGATATATTTTCTGTTGTAACAACACCTGGGACATTCAGTTAGAAAGGTTTAGTGTGGTTGGGAAGAATAATTAATAAACTAATAAAAACATTCCCAGAATGACAGGGTCAAAAAAGGATCTTTCATTTATGCATTCAGATTACTCAACTGCCCAAAATACTGTATGTTTGGGAAATAATGCACTTTGAGAAATGAGGAATTCAGTTAGTTCTTATGGATGTAGTGCTGGGAAGGGCTGGAAAAAGCAAAGGAACACAGACAACATTAGGAAAGCATATGAACTGGAGAGAGATCTGCGAAATCAAGCCTCTAGCCTTTGGAAGTGTTTAAGAAAAATGCCAATGATTATATCAGTAGTATTCTAAACATGAATAAGCCATTTTAAGAAAAGCATAAAGAGATCTCCATTGTATGCAGCCAGGCATTAATTATTCTGTATCTTGCTCCTCTAAAAGCTTTCTGTATTTTCTCAAAGTTTACAAGTCTTGTCCAGGTCAGGGGAGATCTAGACTGTTTTTCTGGTGAGGAATCAAAACACATAGACGGCAGCCATATCCCAAATCACTAGCTGCTTAGCCTTAATTTTTCAGAACAAACAAAAAGAATATTCTTTGGCAGGGTTGAAATTCCAGGAAAAAAATCTCATTCGGTTCTCAGGATACTATACAATTAACACACTTTTTCTCTGTTCCATATTTGTGTGGTACAGCTGTAACTGGATTTAAAATTGGTTTAGCTGAACCAGTTTGAAAACTGACTAGAAAATGTTTCTTACTGTAGACAGGTTCTTTGTATGCTGGAGGCTTCCTAGAATTGTAGTGAGATTTTAGGATTAGCCAGGCATCCTCTTCAGAGAATTTTCTTTTCTCCATTAATTGGCATGAACTGCAATACATCAATTATCTCTCTCTTCAATCTGTTTTTGTAATCTACTTTTCCCCTCTCTGTATTAGGTCTGTGCATGAAATTGTAATAGAGCTGGGCAAATAATGCAGACCCTCCCCTCTCCCCCCGCAAAACTATGAATATTTGTTTTAATTTTTAAATGAATGCCTTTAACTATTCTTGCACCACTTAAGTGCTCTTTCTAAAAATATTCCAGCAAATTATTTGCTGGAAAAAACAAGAAATTAAGTTTCTATATTAATCAACATTCTCAAAGTAAATTCAGACTTGTGGGTGTCCACAATAGTAGCCTCATTCCAATTAGTGCATAAAAAACATCCCATGTCGATGATTCCAGTGAAAAAAGCTTAAATTCTGAATATGAATATTCACAATGGAGGATTTGTGAATGAGCTGCCAACCAAGAATTATTTAGAGATTCCCCTGAATAACTGTAAAATGAATACATTCAACAAAAATCTTAATTTGGTCACAGACAATTTGTGACTAGGTAAAGAGAGGAAAATGGCAAGTAATAGAAAAGTTATGAATTATTTGTCATGTTCTAACCTGTATACAGGTTAGAAATTCCATTATTAGAAGTCAAGAAATAGGGTTTTTGTGAATGATCTTACTGTTTAACTGAGTGTGTACACAGCTCTTAAAGAGACACTCTAGTTAGCTGTAGTGAAGTTTTTTATGGATGTTGAATATCTCTTCTGTAAACTCCTACCTTAGTATGGCTCTCCCTCTCGCTTTCTGGATTATTTATTTAGGTGTAATTACTCCTTACAAGTTACGCCAAGCAAGCCAAAAAACAAAACACAAAATAAACAGACTATAGAAATGTATTTCTTTTCTTGATTCACTGACACTAAGCGTGGATCATCACATCCAAAAGAATTACATAAACTCATTTAGGAGTTGCTCTTAGAACCATCCACAGGGTATAAAAAAGTTCTGATAAATTGTCTGAAATTATGAGTACTTGTAATTACCAATTATCAAACACACCTTCCATTCATTCAGCATGCTTTGTATGGACCAAACTCAAATGAGCAGAAAGCTAAAACAGAATCAATGAACTTTAGATTTTCTTTCATAAGGAATGTCAACTTGTTGGTTAACCCATTTTGTCTTCAAAGTCTTCCTAAATTAACCTCTTCATCAACAATATGTCCATGCTATATTACTCTGGGACAATTTAATTTGTGAGTTAAACTGAGTTTTTTAAGGCAGCAATATTATCTTGTATGTGTATTGTTAAATGCTGTGTATAATTACAACACTCAGTATAGAATAGTACATAACTCATTAGGATATTGTAGGTTCACCTTTCCAGAGGACTCAAAATATGTATTTTCATTAATAAAAAGAGGAATAGGTCCCATTAACAGGCAGTCCAGGATGCTCTAAAATACTTAACAATACATAATTCTTTCAACAGAGCTTTCCTACCATATATCATGTGTATCAGTAGGGAGAGAGACGTACCTTTTGTCATCCATAAAATTGCAGGTTTTCTCCTGGATGAGGGCACATAATTCCTATTAACACTCTCAATTTCTTTTGCAACTCAGAAGAACAACAGATTCCATAGTCAATATCATATGGATCAAATTTGTGGTCAGAGGCAGCCTAATTTTATGATGAGCCGAGCACTGTCAACTCCCGTTGACTTCAATGAGAGTTGAGGGCGCTCTGCACCTCACAGGAGGCTTTCAGCATCTTGCAAGATGAGAGGGACAAAGAAGAGTCCATCACTTTTTCTCATTTACATTATTCAGCAAGCAAGGAAGGATGGTTTTATGGTTAAAGTGCAAGACTTTCTGTCAGAAGACTAGATTTTCTGCCTATGGTTGTGCCACGGATGTCTTTCGTGACCTAGGAAAGCCTCTTAATCTCACTGTGCAAGTTTCCCCACTTGTGCCCAAACATTTCCTTTTGCACCTCCCTTACCAGTAATGGAATCTGTCTGCGCACCTCCTCTCCATTACTGCACAGTAGGCTCAGTAGAGGAACATGGGGGAAGACAGAGCTGGGGACCAGAACTGGGGATGGGGGAGATGCTGGGGCTGGAGCTGGGCTGGGGGTGGAGAGGGAATGAGGGCAGAGCTGGGCTGGGGGTGGAGTGGAACTGCAGCTGGGGGCGTTATGGAGCTGCGGCTGGGGGAGAGTGGGTGGCGCTCCTTCCTTGTCCAACATGGGGGCTAGCCCGGGCCCTGCTGTGCACCCCTCCCAAAGTTCCTCTGTGCCCCCCTCGGGGTGTGTGCCCCACAGTTTGGGGACCACTGGGTTAAACTATTAAACATCCATGAAGTGCCTTGTTATAATTAGTCAAAGACTACAGAAATATAAATTAAGATTATTTTACTCTCCACTATTACTGTTTGATTTTTTTTTTCAAAAGATGGATTTGTGTTCAAAAAGTCAATGTGGTCTATGAATTGAGTGTTTTCCAAAAAAGCATTCAGCTATGTCATATGAAAAGCTGAGCACTCATTTTATATTTTCTTTCCCTCAGTTTTAGGGTTGTCATAATACGGCCATTCCCATCAGCCTGCTTGGTTTCCGAAGGTCTCTATGTCAGCCTCAGAGGCTCTCTTTTCATAACCCATGTTAGCCTCTGCAACATTGCCAAAGTAATGCTTTTGTTTGAACATTTTCACATTCCCACCCCATCTTCACATTGTCTCAATATATCTCATGTTCTGCATTTGATCTGGATAAATACAATGGGTTGCTGAGTGTTCTTACCAAGACGAGAGGTTTCAGATTCATTCCACATGGTAGTGTTTCATTTTTAATTTCTTCTTGTTTTCCTGATTGCTATTGTGAGCTGTTTGAAGTTTACAAGCCAAGTTCTGCTCCCACTTAAGCAAATGCAATCCTATTAACTCCTGTAGTGTTAGCTCTGTGTTCTTGGGGAACCAGGGCGCAGTACCCAGCCTGTCTGACTCATGAAAGACACCCATCCCCTCACTCTGCAGCCTCTGCTTGAACCAAATCTGCATCAGAAGAAAGACTTACAAAAAGCAATGAAACGGCAGTGGGAGACATACCTAAACCCTTGGGATAAGGATGGCAGAATTAAGGAAACTCCTAGCCTCATTTGCATAAAAATGGGACAAGGAAGCATCTCTATTAGCATACAGAATGGAGAACAGTGATTCCAAGGCAAGGACAGCATGGAACTCTGGGACCAGAAAAGCAGGGAAGCACTGCATGATGGGGGATCTCTGCTCAAGATGTTAATGAACCCACACCTGTACACACCCAGCTCAGTAGTTATCAGACCAATTCTAGTAATAAATCCTTTATTGCTATCGAAAATAGTGAAGCTCCCTAACTGCATTGTGAGCTCCCTCCAAGGAACACCTCCCAAAGCCAGGAATGATCAGCTGCTATGTCTAGCCTGAACAAAACAACTTGGCATTCTCCCTTGTTTACACACAAACAAATCTGGTATTCTCCCTTGAACCATTGTTGTTTATCTACAAAAACTCCTATCCATGCTCAAATAAGTGTTCTGATGCCTGGATCCAAACTCTGCATCAGTTCCATTGGGACTTCATCTTCTCCTGACTGATCGTGCTGGGGGCTCTGTCTGTCTCCAGCACTCCAGACCCTCAGCTACCACCACTACCTGGGACCCCGGATTGATTCAAGCTTCATGGAGTGGTGAGAAACCATCTCTCTCGCTCTCTCTCTGTCTCTCTAGGTATAGCCTTCTGACCCTGACTTGTGTGATCAGTTATAGTTTTGTAAACCTGACTTTTATAATAAAATTTAAGTTAAATTTAATATTATATTATATTATTGGTTTGTTTGGCTCCCCTATGGTTGTTACCTGGCAATAAGTAACTTTTATGATTAAGCTGGTTGCTTTTCTTTCTCTTTCTCTCTCTCTCTCATGGGTGTTTTTTGGTTTCCTTATTCGCTCTGCAGCAACACTCCTCATACCTAAGCTAAAAGATCCTTGCAGTGCCCAAAAATCCTGTGGGGTTTGCTCCTCAAGTGGGTTACTACCAGAACAATTGTAACGTGAAAGGGGATAGAGATGTGCTGAACCAGGGACATATGAGGGTGGCAGTTTGGAAGTGCTGTTCGACCCAGCCTGCTGAGTCTAAGGGCCTATGAGGGTGACAGCTTGGAAGTGCTGCTTAACCCAGCCTACTGAGTCCAGGGACATATAAGGGGTCCCTTATTAACCCGATCCTCTGACGCGCTCTGTTAATGTGTGTGTGTGTGTGTGTGTATCCGTATAAGAACACAAGTGACACAAGTAGTACATTTATAGACATACAGAACACCCCCCCCCCAGAAAAGTAACCCTAATAAATGAGCGTACCCCAAAGTAACGGACAAAGCTGGTAACAGTAGGTATAACAGAGGGCGCAATTTGGACCAGTTCCTCAAGTTGGCTGGGAGTCACAGGCTTTTTCTATGAGATAGCTTTCCTGTTGCCTTTGTTATCTAGATGTCTTTGCTTTGGCTCAATGTATGTGTAAACACATCATGGTGTGCAGTGGCATGCTGCAACCTTTTTCATAAAATTGGCCTGGTATGTACTTTATGCCTACCATAAAGTTCTGGGTCTGTACATATTTCTATAACTATTCAAGGCAAAATGGATCCTCTCCACACTTCATTTTAAGTAAAGATAGGCAAACATGCACTGAAAAGCTATCCATAGGGGGTCCTAGACATACTTGCACAATAGCAAGTTATCTCATGCACATCAATTTTGACTAAGATTTTTCTTGGGATTTTTTTATATTCTGCCCACTGACCTTCTAGGTCATTCTTTGTACACATTTTGTAGTCCTTCTGCAGGCTACTACTCTTGACTGTTGTAGATGTGCTACATTTTATCCAGAACATGGGCTTGGTGCAAAACAATGCACCAAAGGTAATTAAGGAACCCAATTTAGTAAGCGACCACATTCACAGTATAGAGAGGACATGATTCAGGAGGACTCCTCTCCCTAGCAATTGTGCAGTTCTTAAGACATTGCAATATGCTTGTTTGAATACAGTGCCTTTGCCTTATCAGTTTACCAGCCTAAAGTTATTGGACCAAGCACTTTTTATCTAATTTTGATCTGACTCCTATTCAATGGATGGATTTGAAAGCAACTCAAACATTCAACTGGAAGAAAATATTCAATGAAAAATGGAGTAAAAATGAATAGGAAAAACTGAGAAAAGGAACAGAGAAAGGGAAATGGTTTGAGAGATTCCTGGCTGCCTCTCCCTGTCCTTGTACATCTGTGAGGGTCTGTCTACAACCTGGCCTATAACTTTTCCCATGCTGAGCAAACAAAACCTGCTCAGGAGAGGAATGTCACTGATAGCATGCCAGTGCCTCAGCACTCAATGAAATTTCCACCCAAACTGTCAAGAATCATTTCTCTTGCAGTGGAATGTTCACGGCAGCAATCAGGAGAGTGAACTTTGACCTGAACATTTGTACCCGGCCTGTTTCTGGGCAAGTGCATAGCTGTGAATTCCCAATGAACATATGTCAATACACTCCCCCTCACACACACACACATACAAACTTTGCTCTCCATGTTGTCAAAGGAAAAATGTATCTCTTGGCATTATACTACAATTGGCATTACAGTCAGAAGTTTTCTTTACATTTTTGTGTGAATTTGATTGGCCTGAACTATGAACGAGGCTAGTATTGAAATTGTTTTCATGTTTGTGATCGCTTAACGCTGCACCTGCCCTCTTTGTGCAGGCAAAACTCCTATTGATTTCAATGGGACATTTGCAGGGCCTAGTTCTGGGGTATGAATGCAAACACTGTGAGGCAAGTTTTAATTCATGGCATATGATTGTTTAGAAATGTTTGATGGTTAATTTAACAGAAAGCCAAATTGTGTGGTCCTCGCTCAAATTTCTATTGAAGCGAATGAGTTTTCCTGAGTAAGGTGTGAATGTAAATTAGATAAAGGACCTGTGACTATGTCAAGGCTCCTTCCCCACTCTGAACTTTGGGGTACAGATGTGGGGGCCTGCATGAAAACTTCTAAGCTTAACTACCAGCTTAGATCTGGTCTGCTGTCACCACTCCCAATGTGCTAATTCCCTTCCCTGGGTAGCCTTGAGAGACTCTTCACCAATTCCCTGGTGAATACAGATCCAAACCCCTTGGATCTTAAAACAAGGAGAAATTAACCATCCCCCCCTCCTCTCTCCCACCAACTCCTGGTGGATCAAGATCCAACCCCCTTGGATCTAAAAAACAGGGAAAATCAATCAGGTTCTTAAAAAGAAGGCTTTTAATTAAAGAAAAAGGTAAAAATCATCTCTGTAAAATCAGGATGGAAAATAACTTTACAGGGTAATCAAACTTAAAGAGCCCAGAGGAACCCACTCTAGCCTTAAGTTCAAAGTTACAGCAAACAGAGGTAAACACCCTAGTAAAAGGTACATTTACAAGTTGAGAAAACAAAGATAAAACTAACACGCCTTGCCTGGCTGTTTACTTACAAGTTTGAAATATGAGAGACTTGTTCAGAAAGATTTGGAGAGCATGGATTGATGTCTGGTCCCTCTCAGTCCCAAGAGCGAACAACCACCAAAACAAAGAGCACAAACAAAAGCCTTCCCCCCCACCAAGATTTGAAAGTATCTTGTCCCCTTATTGGTCCTTTGGGTCAGGTGTCAGCCAGGTTACCTGAGCTTCTTAACCCTTTACAGGTAAAAGGATTTTGGAGTCTCTGGCCAGGAGGGATTTTATAGTATTGTACACAGGAGGGCTGTTACCTTTCCCTTTATAGTTATGACAGACTATCACCCATACAATCCGGAATGCCCACTTTAATGACATCAGTATTGAGAACTCTAATATGTTTACTGGTTAGGCCTCAGCTGGAGTATTGTGTCCAGTTCTGGGCGCCGCATTTTAAAAAAGATGTGGAGAAATTGGAAAGGGTCCAAAGAAGAGCAACAAGAATGATTAAAGGTCTTGAGAACATGACCTATGAAGGAAGGCTGAAAGAACTGAGTTTGTTTAGTTTGGAAAAGAGAAGACTGAGAGGGGACATGATAGCAGTTTTCAGGTATATAAAAGGGTGTCATAAGGAGGAGGGAGAGAACTTGTTCACCTTAGCCTCTAAGGATAGAACCAGAAACAATGGGTTTAAACTGCAGCAAGGGAGGTCTAGGTTGGACATTAGGAAAAAGTTCCTAACTGTCAGGGTGGTTAAACACTGGAACAAATTGCCTAGGGAGGTTGTGGAATCTCCGTCTCTGGAGATATTTAAGAGTAGGTTAGATAAATGTCTATTAGGGATGGTCTACGCAGTATTTGGTCCTGCCATGCGGGCAGGGGACTGGACTCGATGACCTCTCGAGGTCCCTTCCAGTCCTATAATCTATGAATCTATGAATCTATGAATGAATCTATATATCCAGTTCTGGCCTTTCCTAACAGGTCTGACTGAAAAGAAGGAAATCTGGGTGCAGAAAAAAATAAGACAATCTGCCTTCATAGAAACCCACTGCCTATAAACCTATACTATATCATCTTCCCACTCTGAGCCAATAGTACTTGCCTTTCTGTTGACATTCTATATATCACTTGTCCTTATGAGGTGTCAGCCTCCTGGGTATTAGACCAGAGGTGTTCAGCCTGTTCCATATGCTATTTCAGTTGTCACCAGATGTACCTGAACCCACATTTCAACAAATGAGAAAGCAGTGTACGCAGTAACTCAGATTTTCAACACAGTTGTTACTGAAGTCAGTGGGAGCTGCTGGGAGCTCAACAGGCTTGAAAATTAGGCCACTTATTGAAGTGGACTAAAAATAGACTTATGAGCCTTCCTTTAAGTACCTATTTTTGAAAGCCGAGGCCAATTACTTGGCCCCTTCTGCTTCATTTCCATCACCATGCTCCAGCGAATAAATGAACCCCTATACTTTTCACTATGTTGTATTCTTTTTTGTCTAGAAATGTTCTTAAAGGAAAAAAAAAATCACTGAATAGTTTCTGATACAATCTACCATTAGTACCTTCTGTTTTCCAACATGGCTTTCTTATAGACAATCCATGAGTGTCATTTCTCAGCTAATATATTTGTTTTATAGCCCTCTGACTGCATGTTATTGGTCTGAATAAAGATGTTTTTCTCTGCATGATTGCCAGAGCACTCAGTTACTGGATGAAATGCTCCCTCTGCTGGCCAGTGGAACGCTAGATCCCAGGGCTGCTTCTCCATTGAAGTTAATAGGATTGCTCAACATAGTAGGTATTCGGTAGTAAGTAATCACAGAATCAAACTCTTAGTCTTAATCATGATGAAACAGAATATTTCAATCACCTACAGAAATCAATTGTGTTATTGGAAATAAAATAAAATTACCTTGTTATTACAAGTTATTTCTGCTGTTACTTTAGAAAAATGAGGTCTTCTGGGGCCTGATCCAAAGTCTGTTGAAGGGAAGTCTTTCAATTGATTTCAGTGGGCTTTGGATAAGGACCTTTTCATACAAAATGTAGACTGGTTTTAATTTGTCATTTTCTTTCAGTTATCAGTCAACTCTGATTTAACAATGGACATTATGTACTGAGAAGAATGTGAAAATAATAATTGGGCTATGCTCAGGTACGTGAAGTTATTCTGAGTAGTAGCAAATAGAGGGTGAAATTCTGGTCCTGTTGAAATCTGTGTGGACGTTTAGCCATTGACTCTAATAGGTCCAGGATTTTACCTGGGCATTCAACAGGATTGGAGATATTTTGCTGTCTGTTTCTTTAATTCCATACCATTAGTTTTGTACACTGTAATTAATCCCTATTAGAGCGGGGTCAATTCTGCATCTGAACATTCATTTACAAAGCACTGCATGTATTTGCTCTGATAGTACTCACAACTTCTTTCATTCGCTTTCTGAGAACACTTGTACGAGCTAATTCCATAACAACATCTCCAGATTATGAAAGTGCTTGAACACTCATACAAATATATATATGTGCAAATGTAAAATTTTGTTAATAAAGACTGACAGCTCCCTAAAGGCATCTGAGAACTGATTCATATCATAAATGTTTGGAGACCTGTCTTTAAAGGTCTTTGGCTTTAGAAATTGGGAGGGAGGCTTGTACAGAGCAGAAGGAGAAAACAATTCCATTAAAATAAAGTAGCAACAGTGATGTTAAAATAAATTTGTATTAATTATGAATGGTGATAAGAAAATTGAGACTAGTAAATTCAATTTTAAACGCTTGGCTGATGTGTAAAATATAGGACAACATGCTTCAATGCACAGCAGAAACTGCTATTCCCATTTATCATATATGGCATTAAAACTCAACACAGACTTTGCAGTTTGCATTGCAAAGCCCTGGCACAGAGGCAATTAATTCAACCAGATAAAGACCAGACTGTGCCCTGCACAGCTAGAGTCACACAGGTAAACTACTTGGAGAGAATTCGATAACAGAAAATTAAATTGAAAGTTTGCTGTAACCAGCTAATAAATCTGGCTTTCTGTGGTTTATGTATCTCTGTCCCTCAGCCAGGAAGGAAGCCACTTGTTCTAAATTTGGAGTTACGTACACAGCCAGAGTTATACTGCCCCAATGAAAAAGAAAATATATGAAATTTCCTAATATTCTTTTTCAGCTTCCTTGGTCTAAAATGCTCTAAGCCTTGCCTAACAAAATTAAAGCCTCCAAAACATTGAACCACAAAGAACTCCTTGCTATAGCAAACCTTTTATCGATATCAGTTTAACCACCCTGAAGTGTCTTTGTAATTTAGGAATCTTAAATCTGAGTTATAAACCTTTGGAGTAGGGACTGTGTCTTCCTACTTGGGGTGCTTCTGTAATGTTGATAAAGATTATCCCACTGCATTCTTTGCTCTCTCATCCTATCCGAGGCCTCACGTTCTAGACCGTGAACGATTACTACAGATTTCATAAAACAGTTTTAAAACTTAGAAAAAAATAGAAATCATTCTCTGTCCATTCAGGAGGAAGCAGAAATGGAATCTGGGACCAAACCGTGATTGCCTTCAAATGAGTAGTCCAACATTGGTCCTAGGAGCATAAGTAAGGCTTTCACAATGTCATCCTTTATAAATAAACACAAAGTCACAAACTACTGCATGTGCCAGACTTCGAACTGCATATAAATGTTACAGGGTAGCCCTTGTGTGATGGCCGCTGAAAGCTTTAGTTCATTTATTTAAATGCATGAAATCGATATACTTTAAAGCCATATTCAGGACAGTCAACGGAGATTAAGCAAGAAAATATAAAATGTAGTTAATGAAGATGGACAGCTACCTCCAAGGTATTGAGGGCCTGAGCCTGCCAGGTGCTGAGCATCCACTGCTCCCAATAACTTCATTGAGGATCAGGCCTGATCAGAACTTTAGTATTTTAGGTTGGGATTCATTACATTTGATGAATGGTGTTGCTCATTCCTATGAGGACAGTGGTTAGCATTAACTAATGGCAGCTATAGTACGGGCAAGTTCTCAAAGCTTAAGTTTCCACACACCAGGCTGTCAGCACACCTCAGTCCTGACCACAGCACTACCGTTGCCTTATAATCTGGCAATTGCATTAGTCAGTCAAATAACTCATGTGGGCTCTAACAGCCAGAGGCAAATACTTCCATAAGCCTTTAATTTCCTTTTGGTACTCAACCCCTATGTACATCTGCTTTGTGAACGCCCACTAAGGTACCTCTGAATGCCTGCTCACCTCCAGGCAAAATGGCTAGATCCTGAGGCTCCTGCTGGCCCGTTTCCATCTTCATGAAGGTCAGGCCATCATAGTTAAGAGGGTGTGAACATAATCCAAGGCCCAGACCCACCTGCAGAGGGACAGAGTGGAGCCTGGGGGAGGGCATAAAGAGATTTAGTTCAAGCCTCTCCCCCCCCCATACATGTGCTGGTGAAAGAGTATGATGGCTCATTTGGGGAGCTCTACTGTCCACCTCTCAGTTATCCTGGGGGTGATGTGTATGTGTGTGTGTCTTCTTTAAGCCCTACAGGTGCTCATTAGAGCTGGTTGGAATTGTCTGATTCATTTGGGAGGGAGGGGGTTGGGAATGCTAATTCATCCAAACTGAAACTCTTCACAGGAAAGGGTTGGTTTCAATTGATCTCCCAATTCAATTTTTGTATTTGAAAAACAACATTTTGAAATGGTCAGATGTCACACTCTCCAAATGAAATTTTTGTTTTCCGGTTCAAAACAACTTTTTGTTTCAAAAGTTTAGTAAATTTATACTGAAAAAGCTTTTAAAAATTTACAGGGTCAATCACAACAAACATTTTGATGTTTTCTTTTTATTTTCAGATTATCAATCCATGAAAAGTGAGATTTTTTACTTTTTGTCCTAATTGAGGATGGGAAAAAACCTGAAATCTCAAACTCTCATTGGACAGGAAAACCATTTCTCATCCAGCTCTAGACCTCATTTTGCCTCCAGACAGCTCCACACTCTCACCACCTGGGCTTTTCCCAGGAGGCCCAGAGTCACATGCTCAGAGGTTACGTTGAACATGGCATAAGTGCCTACATATTAGAGCAGGTCAGAGAACCAAATTTTTTCCCAGGGTAAATTCCACAGGAAAAATCACCATTTGTAATATATTGATTTAAAAAAGGTGGAGTAGATGTTCTGGATGATTTATTTCAAGTTAAAACAAAAAAAAAGTATTTCATTTCCATTTAAAATATTATTTTGTTGTAGCTTCTGGAAACCGAAGCTTATTAGGTTTTGGATTTTAGGTCCCATTCCTTTTTTATACCTCTTCCCCTTTATTTCCCCTGGGGGGAAGAGGAGAAAGAAAAGGAGGGAAGGAAATGAGGGAAAGCGAGGGGAAAAAACTTTTCAGCCTCTTTTTAATACTGTTTTCCAACTTTTTCTTGTGTCCTCTAGATTCACATACTCTTCCTCTAGCACAGAGCCCAGCCTAGTGCTTAGGGATACCGGGTATTTCCCAGACATGTACAGTAAGAAAATACTTTTTCCTGACTTATGAGGCTTACAGTCTGGTGTACAAATTACAGATCTATTACAAGAAGTAATAATTAATGATGTTCAAATACTTTTTGAATACCTCCAAAAATGGTCCAAATCAGCAGGCTAACTACTACTGACAGAGTATATCAACCTATTAGGATTTTCCATATTTAGTTACAATAGCATGCTATTGGGATCATAAAAAGACCAGCTCTTAAACACTAATAAAAAATTTTACCGACTGAATTTTAAATTAATTTTAGCCTGTAGGCTAAATTGGGATTTCTTTTAACTAGACCATATTTCTAGTATGGAATGTATCAAAGCAATATATTCTTTATATATGTCTACAATCTATGTTTGTAAATTATTAATACTCATTCTTAGCCTCTAATTGGTCAGACCAACATTGTCACACAGATCACAAATACAGAATATCGCTGTATTTATATCATACTCATCAGTGTAGTGTCTGAGTGCCTAATTCATCTTCATATCCACTATACAATTGCTGCCTAATATTAGAAAAATAATTCACTGTCTGCTCAAAGGAAGGAATTGGATTATCAATATATTTAAACAAGGTGTCCAACCAATGGCAGTCAGGAGTTTCTGGGAGGTTATTTCAAATCCTGGTGATGCTGCTATTCTGTGTATGCGTGTGGGTGGGGAGAGGGGTCCTTAACTTATTTAAAATACTGCTCAAGGGACTGATCAAAATAGAAGTAGATAGAAGTCTTTCAATGGGTCAAAGAAAAGACTCTCTCTTTTCCCCACAGAAATAAACCGATGAGTTGTTCTGAACCTTACTCTTTCTGAACAATGCTGTTTAGTGATACCATGGATTAGGCAGGGCCAGATTAACACAGGGGCTTTAGGGGCTGCAGCCCAGGGCCTCAGGCTAAGGTGGGCCCCACAGGCCAGATGCAGCCCACTGCTTCTTTTCATCCGGCCTGCAGAAAGTCTCTGCACCGTGGGGCTAGACACGCCTCGGCGCCCCCCTGCCCCCCCATGGGGATGGAGCTGTGAGTGCCAGCTCGCTGGCATGCCCCTGCGGCCCCTAGGTGAGGGGCATTCAGGGAATCTCTGTGCACTGCCCCCACCCCCAGTGCCAGCTCCGCAGCTCCCATTGGCTGGGAACTGCGGCCAATGGGTGGTGCAGGGGCAGCACCTGTGGGCCCAGGCAGCGGGCACTGTGCAGAGCGGCCTGGCCCCTCTGCCTTGGGGCTGGACATACCGGCCACGTCGGGAAGCAGAGCAGTGCGCAGCCAAGGCAAGCAGGGATCCTGCCTTAGCCCCGCTGTGCCGCCAATAAGGAGCCACCCGAGGTAAATGCCTCCCAGCTAGAGTCTTCACTCTACACCCTGACCCCAACCTGGAGCCCCTTCCTGCCCCCAAACTCCCTCCCAGACCCCGCATCCCAACCTGCATCCCAACCCCGTGTCCAAACTCTGAGCCCCTTCCCGCACTCCCACTCCCACTCCGAGCCTGCACCCCGAACCTCCTGCCGCACCCAACCCCCCTGTCCCATCCCTGGCCCCACCCCCCCAACTGGAGCTGCACCCCCTCCTGTACCCCAATCCTCTGTCCCATCCCTGAGCCCCCTACCGCACTCAAAACCTCCAGGGGCCCCACAAAATCTAATAGCGCCGGGCCCACAGGAGAGTTAATCCAGCTTGCAGTTAGGGACAGGTTCATTTTTTCCTGGCATCTCTCAAGGCCTTTTTAATGGAGCCTAAATAAACCTCTCTTAAGTAAGGCCATTGCCAACGCACACTCCTGGAGATACAAAGCCTACTCAGCTTAACAAAAGCAAGTCTAAGATTAAACGCTTTCTATAAATGTTTTCTTATGACATTTTTCATTTCATTTTTTCTCCTGCACTTCATTTTGATGCCAGACTGTAATATTGCTTGACTGAGGGCTGGAGACCAAGCCCTACAGGCTTGCTGTGTATAAAGGTAATCTCCTTTGTTTCCCAGTGATGATTACCCATATGAAAGGAATTACAGCTTTTCCCTCTTATTAATGGGCCTGATCCAAAGCCCACTGAAGTCAGTGGGAATCTTTCTGTTGATTTTAATGGGGTTTAGATCACCCCTATTTAGTAAGTGTTTAAAAACAGACCTTAGTGGATTTCTGCTGTGAGACCAACATTTTAAAATGTAAGTATTTAAAGATTAGCTTAAATCAGTGGGACCTGCAGGTCCTGGGCACCTCTGAAAATCCAGCCCTGTTGATTTGAATGCACTAAATACAGTGCTTAATTTTGGGCACCCACATCTGAATATTTTTGGTCCAGGCATTGTTCTTCTGGAGACCTGGGTTTTGATCTGTGTCACAGTTCTACTGAGCTTGGTGAGGCAGGGCCTGATCCTGCCAAGCACTGAGCATTCTCTACTCCCATTGAAGTCAATGGGAGTTGGGGAGGAAAGGAGTAACACTTAACACTCATGGGTCTTTTATCTTTTCTTTCATTTGTCCACATAAAACCAACACAGTTTGGCATGTTCTGCCCTCTCGGTAATTTCTGTTCAAGAAAAGTCTGGGAGTGAAATAACAAGGGTGTGGCTAGTTTGAACCAAAGCATATTGGCACAGCGGAGTGTTTGGAAAAATAAGTGGTGTCTCGTCTTGACAAAATACCTTGTTTTAGCTGGGCTCTGACTTTCATGATCGCTATATCCAGGCCCTTTTTCCTAATGTTCAGAATCCAACTGTTTTAAAGCCATGAGACAGAGAACAAAAAGAAAATATGTTTTTAAAACAAGTCCAGCAACTGCAATTAAAGCAATCATCTACTCAATTGACTGTTAAACATAACATCAAGTAATACAACAAACACCTTTTATCCATAATAGTTCAAGGCATATTCGCTTTAAAAGCACTCCAGTGAAAAATTCCAACATCCCCCCGCTAAGATCCAAGTACAAAGAATATAATCAAAATATATCCCTAACTACAGAGAATGCACAAGGCACGTAAGCCCTGGTGTATAATTTTCATTCTTGATCATAAATGACTGTAGAGAGTTAGCCTTTTATGTGGACAAATCAATAATGACTTCTTGAGAGAAAATATTTTGGAATGGCCAAGGAATTGCTACAATATTTAAGTTTGAAAATGAATTTATTGTGAGCATTAGCTTTCTCTTTGATTACGGCTCTTTCCATCAGTAGTAAATCAAATAGTCCAGCTGTGAAATAAAAACAGGTGCTTGGGTCTCCTCTCTCTGCTCAGGTCCTGACCAACAGTATAGTCAGGCAAGCTGGAAAATTTAGCTGGAAAACAATAAATGGTCAGATTTTCTAGCCAGTTTACAGCTCTTTTACACCAATGGGGTTACAAAGGAGTCAGAATCCAGATGCATCTGCCCAGTGCAGCACTGCTCTGGTGTTGGGGAATTTACTGCTGGCACATCTGTACTACAACCAATCCTGTGCCTCTACCCCACATCTAGCACAGGGGATGAGCCAGGGTTAGGAATAGGCAAGGAAGCAGCATGGGGGAGCACAGCTTTACTATGGAAATTCTCTAATCCAGCAGTTCTCAAACTGTGGATCAAGACCCCAAAGTAGGTCACCAGGGGTCACCAGGGCTGGTATTAAACTTGCTGGGGCTCAGGGCCAAATTCGAAACCCCACTGCTCAGGGCCAAAGACAAAGCCTGAACCCCACTACCTGGGGCTGAAGCCCTTGGGATTCAGCTTTGGCACTCCCACCCGGGACTGCAGGGCTCGGGCTTTGGCTTTGCCCTCCCCCTGGGCAGCGGGGCTCAAGCTTTGATTCCCCCTCCTAGGGTTATGTAGTAATTTTTGTTATCAGAAGGGGTCATGGTGCAATGAAGTTTGAGAATCCCTGCCTAATCCTTTATGGACCCTAAACCAGAATTTAAAGCTGCCTTCAAACAGCTTTAAGTTGGGTTGGAGCTGGCCCCAAGAATTCTGGCTTCCTGGCGCCTTCCACTACCTCTGAATCAAGAGAGATTATAGCCCATGATGTTAGTAAAAATAGTTAGAATTTTTGTTTACATGGCCAATAAAGATATCATTATCTACATCCTCCCCCAGAATTATAATGATTATTTATTACAGTGCCGAAAAGTGTTCTAGGTGCCTCACTGTCCAAATAAGAAAAGATAGTCCCTGCCCAGAAGAGTTTACAATCTAATTTCAGACATGCCACAACAACTCAATAGTAGGAACAGGGAGGGGTTGCATGGACAGAGGTTAAATAAATAAGATTATGCAGCTGGGGCCTGATCCAACATCTACTGAAGCCAATGGGCTATGACTCAGACCCAGTAGATGGAGGAAGCAAGGTTGAGGTTACTTGGTGGTTGGTTAACTCAGCTTTCAATACCGTGGTCTGCTACTCAGTCTGGCTCTGAATAAAATCAAAATTTAACAGCACCATTTGCTACACACTCCAACTTTTCTTTGCTAGTAGCTTTGAGACTCAACTTCATGAAGGCTACTGTAAATGAAATAAATGTCTTTGTCTCATTTATTTTAGCTTTGGGGAAGCATTTGAACCAGATGGTAATGGATTTTCGGATTAGCTCAAAAAGGACATTCCATGTGTTGGGTGGCCTGAAGAAATGTTTTGAAACATTTCTGGGGGAAGTGGACAGTTGGGGCTCCCAGGCTAGCAATATAGGTAGAAGAGAGGGTGCTCGGTGTAGAGGAGCGGAACGTGATAAGAGCTCTCATGTACATTTACTAGCTCTCTGGGCTAAGCAAAGCGAGAATGGGAGAGTGGAGGGGGATAATCTATGGAGAGAACAATTTTAGTTCTTTATTTCCACAAAACTAAACCGATGAGTAAGGGTGTGGAGGATCAGGCCCCTGTGATTTCCAGGACTGGCTTCTGTGGCAGAATTACTTCACCCCCTTCAAACTGGAGCATTACAATTACTTTCAATTAATTGAGTCCATCACCTCTGTAGTGTTTAGCTATTGTTCGTGTAGTTCAAATCCAAATACACCAACAAGGTCAGAGTTCAGAAAAAACAGTAATTTCAGATCTCAGCAAAGACCCCCGAGGAGAACACTCCTTCAGCATCACATAACTAAGCAGACACAGTGAGAAGGTGTGAGATGTATGACAGGGTTACAGTCTTAATTATCTCCGAACCCTACACATTCCAAAGTGCTCATTAAAAAGTTTATCTGTGGAAGCACATTAACAAACCTCAGTTGATACAACTCAACTTCCCAGAGTTGAGTCTCAAAGCTACTAGCAAAGAAAAGTCTGAGTGTGTAGCAAATGGTGCTGCTAAATTTTCATTTTAGTCAGAGCAAGGCTGAGTAGCAGCCCACAGTATTGAAAGCTAGGTTAACCAACCACCAAGTATTCTCTACCTTGCTTCCTCCATCTACTGGGATCCAATGGAAGTGGTGATTGTACCATGTGTAGTTGATATAAAACTAAATTGCATAATGGGTAAATATATAGTTAGTATTATATGTAAGCATATACATATACCAAAGGGATAGTATAATTAGTTTTCTAGCTGTAAACATAGAAATTAGCACATGAACAGCCCCCAGTGATCCATAAGATCTGGATAAAAATATAGGTTTTAAAATTCAGAGCCAAAGTTGGTATAAAATGACCACTCTTGCTATAAAATTAATAACTCCTTTTAAGAAAAATGATATTTATATAGTCCATAGAGTCAGTTGGTCCCCAAGTAGCAATGCTTACTAACCACAGTTAAACACCCACAGCATTGCTTTAGACTACTCAATATATTCAGTGATCTGCCTTCATTGGCACATCACTGCTAACTATCTTCTTGCTTAAAGGTCTTTTTTATGCCAACTCACGTAAGTATAACAAACACACGGTAGATTGTGATGCTTGTTTGTAAGAGACATTTATTGTTATTGCTTTTATTGCTTTCTTTAATTTTATATATCAGATTTTAAAAGCATCTATTCAATGCAACAAGTATAAAAAATACAGGCCATATAAACAACATCCAAACCAGCAGACTGTCCTGACCCACATGGTTAGAATCAGTGTAGGAGCAAACACTAAGTTCACCCTTCCCACAACACCAGGCTGTACCATGCCATCCTGTCCCCCCACCACATAGGCTTTGAAAATATATGGGTGTTGCATCCTGCACTAAAAGTCAAAACAGATTTGGGCTGTTTCAGACAAAAGGGAAAGTGATTTCCAAAGATGTGAATCCCTCCCACCATGTATTGCTCTGCTAGCAGCCCCTCCCTTCCATTTTTTAAACCAATGAAGTTCCAGTTCAATCACTACTATGTCAGGATCAGCTGGGGAAAGAGGCAGTCTTTCAAGTAGGCAAGCCTCAGCCATGTGGGCATGCACAATGACACTTTATTTGGTACCACTCTGTGGCTGCCTTGTGGGGGGAAATGAGAGCTGGGAGTAGCAGAGGCCTGTGCAACAATATTTTCCTAAAACGGAAGAAGGAAAATTGATGAAAGTTTTTTTTTCTTTCTAAAAATGTTCACAATTTTTCTATTGTGTCAGTTCATGGGATTTCACACACAGACTAAGGCTCAGAGGGTTTAAAACTGAGGTCCTGCACCACTGGAAGTCAAGGGAGGCTTTGCCATTAATTTCAGTGAGTACAGGACCAGTCCCTGAGGCCCAGATTCACAATGGTACTTAGGTATTAGAGGGGTAGCCATGTTAGTCTGGATCTGTAAAAAGCAACAGAGAGTCCTGTGGCACGTTTAAGACTAACAGATGTATTGGAGCATAGGCTTTCGTGGGTGAATACCCATTTCATCAGACGCATGGATATTCACCCACAAAAGCTTATGCTCCAATACATCTGTTAGTCTTAAATGTGCCACAGGACTCCCCAGTGATACTTAGGTGTTGCAACACTCATCCCTTATTTGGCAAACCGACTAGACAGAAGGGATATTTCCTAAGCAAATTGACAAATGAATTCCACAAAGAACTGCCCTGCCCCCTTGTGCAGTGAGCATGGTAAATCTCTCAGATTTGGGCTGGGTTCCCATTTAGAGGTGACACCTAAGTAAAGTCAAAAAAGTTGTTTGTTTGAGTCAGAGCCACTTCTATGGAGTCAGTATTAAACCAATATCTTTTTGATGATGTTGGGAGAATGGTGTCCCCAGAGACACTAGGCCAGATAGTCAAAAGGTGTAAGTCAATGTAGCTCCACTGAAGTAGATGAAGCGCTGCTGATTTATACCAGCAGAGGACCTCAGCCAGTTGTGTTATGGATTAAATGTAAAGCTGTGGTCCTGATCATTTGTCATCAAAGATCACATTGCATTTGCAGGAATGTTCAGTTCTCATGTCCTGACTAATTCTATCTCAGTATGCCTAACTACATCTCCTTACAATGTTATCTAAAATATATGAAATGACAATTAAATATCAAAAGCCCATCAATAAAATATACATCG
Source organism: Trachemys scripta elegans (assembly GCF_013100865.1). NCBI lineage: Eukaryota > Metazoa > Chordata > Testudines > Emydidae > Trachemys > Trachemys scripta. The sequence continues at coordinate 20,650,492 of NC_048298.1, read as the reverse complement.
ACTTGGGACCAGGATATAGTTAGGCATACTGTGATAGAATTAGCCAGGACATGAACGGATAGGTGAGGGAAATGATTTTAGAATTAGTGTCAATAGCTGGGATAAGTTCCAGAAGCTTTCATGGAGACAAATCTCCAAACCATCTTAATACACTGTATCACATCTTACATAGGTCCTGCTTAGCTCATAAAACGTTATATGCTGGGATTCATCAGCAGTGAATCTGCTAACACTGCACTTCTTCATCTGGCACATTTAATTACATACGGATCGCCCTGGAGTCCAGATTTTCAGGGGGATGTTAAAAATGTAAAACACTCTAATCATGGGCTTACCAGCTTGCATCAATATGTCAACAGCCTTACTTGGAGATGATAATGAACACATCATAGCAAAAGTTGACCTATTTATGATTGTTCTTACTTACATGAGCCAGGATTTACACTGCAGTCCAGTGTTCCTATATAGGGCATCTGGTTTTGAAAAGTCTGGGACGGTCTTGTCATGAGGTGACTTACCAGCATAAAATATAGAAAAATAAAGTTTAATGTTTTCCGTACAGTCATAGAATCATAGAAATGTACTGTTGGAATGGACCTCAAGAGATCATTTCTCCCAGCTGTGCTGAGGCAGGACCAAGTATACCTAGATCATCTCTGACAGGTGTTCATCTAATCTGTTCTTGAAAATCTTCAGTAAAACCATGATGAATTCATCAATAGAGGATGCAAAACAGCTTTAATCATTAGTCTTTTGCCCTTTACAAACTATAGGTGTGATACTTCTCATGTTGAAGTCAACTGGAGTTTTGCTTCAGTAGAAGCAGAATCAGGCCCTGTGTTTGCATCATTCCTTTTTTAGAACCAGAAAAAAGGGAGGAGAGGTGATGAAAATCTAGCAACACCCCTCACCCCCAGGAAGACGGCTACCTGTGCAGCATGCTTTACTTTGATTTCTGCAAAGCTCCAGATCTGGGCATGGGGAGTGGGGGAGAGCAGCTCAAGGAATAGCCATACTCATTGTGCACCTCAGTGTGCTGTCCCTCCACCTAGGCAATGATGAGTGAGACTGTAATGTCTTCGGAAACTTCTCTCTCCATTGTCAAACAACCCCTTTGGGAAGTGCTAGAGACATCAGCTACAGGAGAACCCTCTGGAAGCATGTATGGGGCCAAGATGGGGTCAGAAGCCAGCATGGAGGCATAGGGCTTCTGAAGAGATTGCACTGGCCTCTTGCAGGTTCCCAATAATCTGTAAGTTTAGGGAGCTGAATCCTTTTGTGCCATGGAGGGGCAAACCCCGACGTCTCTGATGAAATAAATCCAAAGGAATTTTATCAAACGGGCCTCATGGAGTTCCTGTCTTCTGCATGGATGATTCCTCCCAAAAGTTTCCTTTGACCCTATAGTACTGCCTGCTCTACTGGAAACTTGGCTGAGCTAAGGTAACATCCACAAAGATCGGTTCTTTGTAAAACCCACATGCTTTAATATTCTGTATTTACACAGTTTCCTTGTTTCCTCTTTTTTACTTGGTTCTGACCAATAGGGAGGAATTGGGTGTGAATCTGAAGGCGGAAGGCAATTTGAGTGAAAGTGACGATGAAATAAATAATTTCATGATTCTAAGGAAAGGAAGGAGTGAGAGCAATAGAATAAGGACAGTGGCCTTCTAAAAAGCAGACTGTAACAAATTCAGACAGCTAGTAAGAAAGGTCCCATCGGAAGAAAATCTAAAGAATAAAGGAGTTCAGGAAAGCTGTCAGTTTCTTAAGGAGCCAATGTTAAATACACAACTGCAAACTATCCCAATACAAAGGAAAGATATAAAGAATAGTAAGAGGCCAATATGACTCCATGAGGACCTATTTAATGAAAATCAAAAAAGAATCCTATAAAACATGTAAATATGGACAAATTGCTAAGGAGGAGAACAAAAGAATTGCACAAACATATAGGGACACAATTAGGAAGGCTAACGCATAAATTACCTAGCAAGGGACATAAAAGACAATAAGAAGAGGTTCTTTAAATACATTAGGAGCAAGGAAAAGATGAAGGAAAGTATAGGTCTTCTACTTAGTTGGGAAGGAAAGCTAATAACTGATGACATCAAGAAGATAGAGGTGTTTAATGTCTATTTTGCTTCAATTTTCACAAAAAATAACAGGTTAATGGTGACTGATAATCAACGCAATTAATATTGAAAACAAGGGAGAAGGAACACAAGTCAAAATAGGGAAAGAACAGCTTAAAGAAAATGTAGATAAGTTAAAAGTATTCAAGTCAGCAGGACCTGATGAAATTCACCCTGAGGTACTAGCTGAAGAAATCTTGAAATCATTAGGTAGAACTCACAAAGAATGAGGCGATCCCAGAGGACTGGAGAAGGGAAAACACAGTACCTATCTTGAAAACAGGGAAGCAAAGAGGACCTGGGGAATTACAGACCAGTCTAACTTCAGATGGTGGAAAGATACTGGAACAAATTATTAAAGAAGCAGTTTGTAAATACCTTGAGGATTATAGGGTTATAAGGAATAGATAGCATGAATTTGTCAAGAACAAATCATGCCAAACCATCCTAATTTCCTTCTTTGACAGGCTTACTACCCTAGTGGATGGGGGAAATTAGTATACATGATATATCTTAATTTTAATAAGGTTTTTGACACAGTCGCATATGACATTCTCATAAGCAAACTACAGAAATGTGATCTAGATGAAATTACTATAAGGTGAGTGCACAAGTGGTTGAAAAAATGTACTCATAGAGTACTTATGAATGGTTCACTGTCAAACTTGGTGGACATATGTAATAGGGTCCCTCTAGAGTTTGTCTGGGTCCAGTATTATTCAATATTTTCATTAATGACTTGGATAATTGAGTGGAGAGTATACTAATAAAATTTGCAGATGACATCAAGCTGGGAGGGATTACAAGGATTTTGGAGGACAGGATTAGAATTCAAAATGATCTTGAAAAATTGGAGAACTGATCTGAAATCAACAAGATGAAATTCAATAAAGACAAATGCAAAGTACTACACTGAGGAAGGAAAATCAGATGTCTAGCTATACAGTGGGGAAAAACTTAGCTAGGTGGTAATACTAGTGAAAAAGAACTGGGGATTAGAGTGGATCACAAGTTGAATATGATTCATCAATCTGATGCAGCTGTTAAAAAGACTGATATTATACTGGAATGTATTAACAGTAGGGTTATATGTAAGACATGGGAGGTAACTGTTCTTGTCTACTCACCTCTGGTGAGGCCTCAGCTGAAGTATGTGTTCAATTCTGAGTGCCACACTTTGGGAAAGATGGGAACAAATTGGAGAGAGTCCAGAGAAAAGCAACAAAAATGATAAAAGGTTTAGAAAACCAGACCTATGAGGAAAGGCTAAAAAAAAATCCCCAACAACCTGGACATGTTTAGTCTTTAGAAAAGAACACCGAATGGAACCTAATAACAGTTTTCAAATACGTTAAAAGCTGTTATAAAGAAGGACACAGACAAGAAGTAATGGGCTTAAACTACAGCAAGGGAGATTTAGGTTAGATATTAGGAAAAACTTTTTTTAACTACAAAAGTAATTAAGTTCTGGACTAGACTTCCAAGGGAGGTTGCGGAATTCCCATCACTGGAGGTTTTAAAGAACAGATTGGACAAACCCCTGTCAGGGATAATCTAGGCTTACTTGGTGCTGCCTTAGTGCAGGTCCCTTCCAACCCTACATTTCTATGATTCTATTATACTCATGGCAGGAGGAACCAGATCTAAGTTTTGTGAGGATGAACTATTAAATCTTTATAGAAGCAAACAGTGCATGTCTGCTTACTATATGGATTATCAGGTTCAAGGCTATTAAAGAAATTGGACTGCGTGGCTACAAAGATTATATGAGTTAATAAAACATCTTTTATATACTCAGAGGATGTGTGTGTGTGTGAGAGAGAGAGAGAGAGAGAGAGAGAGAGAGAGAGTAGTGGGGGTATGGTGCAGTAACTCTGAAAAGCATGTCTGCACCTCCCATAGAACAAACCTCATATGTTATTAAATCCAGCGAGCTAAAACAGCTACATTAAGGAAAGTGTAGCTGCTGAGAAAGCACAGCAGTACTCTATTATACTTCAACTCTCTTTGCCTAAGTTTCCCCATCTCTAAAACGGAGATAATGATAGTGACCTTTGTAAAGTACTCTGAGATCTACTGATAACAAGCACTATAAAAGAGAAGGCTATTATTTATTTGTTATTATTCTTTTATTATATAGTCCTATTTAAAGAGGGCAAAAAAAGCCTTTAGTAGAAGACTGAGGTCAAATTCCCTGCTGGCATGAATGGATTCAGGTCCATTGAGTTCACTAGAGTTTTGCTCAATTATCCCAGCAAAGAATTTGGCACCTAATTTTAAAAATATATAAATACAGTGACCTCTGTATTTACATTGCCTATGCTTTCCGTTATATAAAAAAAATGTGTAGAGGTATTTCAAGCAGCAATTTCAACCACTTTAATCAGGTATCAAAAGATGCATCCGTTTAAAAGAAAAAAGGAGTACATTGAAAGTGAATGATACAAATATTGAGGTCACTTTTCCCCTGTGATGGGGTAAACAAACCCCACACTGGAGAAGAAAGGGTTCAGGGACAGCTCTGGGCCCAAGCAGCCCCACCTTGCTGCACATGCAAAGCCCCTGCACAAGCTGGAAGGGAGCTTTAAAAGGGAAGCAGAGCACCTTAGAGGACAGTATGCAGTGGAAGGGAGCAGCCCTGTATTTTGAGTTTGTGGGAAGGACCACTACAGCTCTTGTTGCCTGAGGCCTGGCAATACTGACCTGACCAAGCCTGAAAAATTGGTACTAGTGGTTGTTTATGAAGATCAGGAACTTTATTTTGTGTTCAGTTCTTTAATTTGCCCTGTGGGAAAAAGGGGACTCTGATAGAAAGTGATCCAGGGAGGCAGATGCATAGCACTCGAAGGAAAAGGACATAGCTGCCCACCATTGGCACAGGATAGGAGCCAGTTGAGAGGGGTGGGCCTGGGCTCCCCTTAAAGATGGAACAACAATAGGAACTTATCCCTTGGTGGGGAACTGAGTTGGACAAAGAACTGAATGCACAAGAGTCCAGACCCGAGTCCCTGACCTAAGGAGGTAGCCCTTAGAATCGTAGAATATTAGGGTTGGAAGAGACCTCAGGAGATCATCTAGTCCAATCCCCTGCTCAAAGCAGGACCAACACCAACTAAATCATCCCAGCCAGGGCTTTGTCAAACCAGGCCTTAAAAACCTCTAAAGAAGGAGATTCCACCACCTCCCTAGGTAACCCATTCCAGTGCTTCACCACCCTCCTAGTGAAATAGTGTTTCCTAATATCCAACCTAGACCTCCCCCACTGCAACTTGAGACCATTGCTCCTTGTTCTGTCATCTGCCACCACTGAGAACAGCCGAGCTCCATCCTCTTTGGATCACCCCCTTCAGGTAGTTGAAGGCTGCTATCAAATCATCCCTCACTCTTCTCTTCTGCAGACTAAATAACCCCAGTTCCCTCAGCCTCTCCTCGTAAGTCATGTGCCCTGGCCCCCTAATCATTTTGGTTGCCCTCTGCTGGAAACTCTCCAATTTGTCCACATCCCCTTTGTAGTGAGGGGACCAAAACTGGACGCAATATTCCAGGTGTGGCCTCACCAGTGCCGAATAGAGGGGAATAATCACTTCCCTAGATCTGCTGGCAATGCTCCAACTAATACAGCCCAATATGCCATTGGCCTTCTTGGCAACAAGGGCACACCCATTCATATCCAGCTTCTTGTCCACTGTAATCCCCAGGTCCTTTTCTGCAGAAGTTCTGCTTAGCCAGTCGGTCCCCAGCCAGTAGCGGTGTATGGAATTCTTCCTTCCTAAGTGCAGGACTCTGCACTTGTCCTTGTTGAACCTCATCAGATTTCTTTTGGCCCAATCCTCCAATTTGTCTAGGTCACTCTGGACCCCATCCCTATCCTCCATGTATCTACCTCTCCCCCCAGCTTAGTGTCATCTGCGAACTTGCTGAGGGTGGAACTGATTCCGTCATCCAGATCATTAATAAAGATGTTGAACAAAATCGGCACCAGGACCGACTCCTGGGGCACTCCGCTTGATACCGGATGTCAACTAGATTTCAAACAGTTGATCACTACCCATTGAGCCTGACAATCTAGCCAGATTTCTATACACTTTATAATCCATTCATCTAATCCATCCTTTTTTAACTTGCTGGCAAGAATACTGTGGGAGACCATATCAAAAGCTTTGCTAAAGTCAAAATATATCACATCCACCACTTTCCCCATATCCACAGAGCCAGTTAACTCATCATAGAAGGAAATCAGGTTGGTCAGGCATGACTTGCCCTTGGTAAATCCATGTTGACTGTTCCTGATCACCTTCCTCTCCTTCAAGTGCTTCAAAATGGATTCCTTGAGGATCTGCTCCATGATTTTGCCAGGGACTGAAGTGAGGCTGACCGGTCTGTAGTTCCCCGGGTTCTCTTTCTTCCCTTTTTAAAAATATGGGCACTATATTTTCCTTTTTCCAATCGTCCGGCACCTCCCCCGATCACCATGAATTTTCAAAGATAATGCCCAATGGCTCTGCAATCCCATCTGCCAACTCCTTCAGCACCCTTGGATGCATTAGATCTGGACCCATGGACTTGTGCATGCCCAGCTTTTTAAAATAGTCCATAACCTCTTCTTTCACCACTGAGGGCTGCTCACCTCCTCCCCATACTGTGTTACCCAGTGCAGCAGTCTCGGAGCTGACCTTGTCTGTGAAGACCGAGGCAAAAAAAGCATTGAGTACTTCAGCTTTTTCCACATCATCTGTCACTATGTTGCCTTCCCCATTCAGTAAGGATCCCACACTTTCCTTCAGCCATCTGAAGACTGTCCCATTATTGGACATTTGTGTACTCTAAAAAAGGTGGAATGCTAACTAGGCCGGAAGGCTGAGTTGCAAAAAAGGGACTGACCACCACAGGGTGGGATTGATAGTTGGGGACATCCAGAGGAAGATGATGTATTGCATCCCTCCCTGACTACTAGATGACACTAGTGGTGAGTGTTCCCCTTTCACGGCCCCATATTATTTTGACAAAGAGATAGCTTTATATCCTAGGGGTGTCACAAATACAGATATTGTAGAATGTGTGTATGACCCTGAAACTATTCTCCAAATAGCTGAGGTTTTGATCTGCACATCAGTGAGAGGCAGGGAATAGCATAGAGTGGAGGAGTCATCATCCTTCCTCAACTCCATGACCATGTGAACATTCCCCCAGTGGAGCACTGCAGAGTTTTGCAATCCGGGCTTGACACAAAAGAGGGTGGAGCAGGATTTGCCAAGTCTGCAGAAATCCATTCAGGGGTAATTTTGCTTCAGTGGGTTTGCTACTATGCAGTTGCAGGGTGTCTGTCAAAGGCAGAATGACTCACTCCAGCAAGAGGAAGAGAGGCTACAACAGATTTGTAGAGGGGTGTGAAGACAGAGTCAGACTAGAAGTTCCTTAGTGATCCACAGGACAGAAAGGTTATATCTCCTATCTTCTGCCTGGGCTCCTAAATCCCTCCCAGTTGTGGGTTAAACTGTGAGAAATCTGTTTCTTGGGCATCCTGTAATCCCCTTCTTGCTGTGGTATTCTTGTGGGAGGGTACAATCTGGCCCTGAGAAACCATGCCTTTAAAAAGTATTTTCCAGTTTGCCCAATTGTCCTGCACACTTTCCTGGTCAGATAATGTGAAATAATGCTGAAATGTTGAATCCAGTGTGCTGGTTAGAAAACTCAGCTTGGGGCAATAGCAGTGCTTGTACCTCAGTTATTTTCTTTTGAATGCTAGAGATTCTACACATCAGACATACAGCTCTGTTTCCACTCCCATCTCATCAGCCTTTTCTGATTAAATGAGAGATTTGTACAACTTCTTCCAATAATGCTATGATTCTTTTCTGGCAGCTCTACAAGAAATGAGCACTCCGAAAGAGGCAACATGCATTCAGCAAGGGGATGGGAGACAGGCATTAGATAGTACATGACTTTAATTCCTGGTTCAATTCAATAGGAATTTGAAGTGTTCATTGACTACAGAATTAGATCCAAGAGTTCCAAATCCAGCTCTGTCACTGGTTTCCCATGAGGCATTGGGTAAATCATTTAACATCTGTTTCACCATGGTGAATACTTCTACTTACTTTCCTAGCTTACAGGGTTGTTCTGAGAATTAGTTAATGGTTGTAGAACATTTTAAAGGCATACGACTGATATATAAGTGGCAAATGTTATAATTATTAGTCCTGGGTGTATATATACACTTAGGGTTCACAATACTGTAGACAATGAGGACGTTTGTTAGTTTTGCTTTTACTAATACAATTGCTGCAGTATTTTGATGTTCTTGGATGTAATGCTTCTTAGGGTGGCATTTCTAAAAGTTGTAACATTAGATTTATCATGACTACTAATGATGGGTACTTTTTGTAGGCAGTCCAACAGGAATATTTAAGTTTAGGGATTTGCAATGTTTCTTCCTAAAGGAGAAAAAGCTAAATATCTGCAAAATGGGTTTTAAAGAAATGTTTGGCATACAAAAAAATCTTGAGTTAGAATTAAACTTGCCCAGGTACAGGAGACTTATGCGTGTGTTACCTCATTTCAAAGGTATTAAGATTTCTCTGAGTGTTTTGGCATTTACCTGATAGTTACTGTAAAAATACAGAGAAAACTTCCTTTCCAGTTCTTTCAACTAAAGCTACTTTGAACTGGTTTCCAACATTGAACTCTATTCATATAGTACCTCATAGCAGAAACTTCCTAGTAAAATGCAGAGAAGTGGCTTGCACTAGTTTTATAAAGCACACACAGTAAAGTTGCATGTGTTATTTTTAAAGGTCTGGGTCTAAATTACAGACATGTTAGGAAAGCTCCTTAGCCACAGGGGCATAATAGGATCTGTACCTTCAAAAAGACCAAAGTCCCCTTTGGGACACGCTCTCTGCTTTTTGGTTGCCTTCTGATTTTTATGATCAATGTCCAAGAGCATTAAGAGATCCCAAAATGCAAACTGTATGTGTATCCTTGGCATTGAATCAGCATGGCAGCTCTCTTGAAACTCATCTAAACAGTTCCTGGAAATGAAGATTTATATTTTTTCCCCTGCTTAAAAGTCCAAACCTGTTCTGTAGAAGATGTGGATCAAGGGGCAGGGATGAGACAAAGCAGGCTAGAAAAAAGTAGTTCTTAGCTCCATTACATACAAATTCTCCAAAGAAAAACTTGGAAGGTTTCCAAACAAACCTCATTTATGTTATGGAGTGAGTGGGCAAGTGAATCACAGCTAGATTGAGCCACTTCATAGTCTTTAAAATATGTTCTCTCAGTGGTACTAGCTGCATGATCTCACAGACAACAGTGATGCTTGTTTTGAATATCAGCCAGGATTTCAACCACTTGTGGTTTCAGTCAGTTTTTAGCAGCAGTATGGTATAATATTGCAATGCATCTTATTTGAATGTTTACATTCCCATTCCAAAAAATACATTAGTTAAAATTTCTGGTAAATCTATTTTAAAAAGAAATTAATAATGTGAGTCTCACATTTTGGGTCATTAACACAAGTTGTGTCCCAAACTTGGGCCTTGGTAGGTTAAGAGGTATCCTGAAACCCAAGAAATTCCTATCAGTGTGTGGGAAAAATCTTCCAGGGGAAGTTGTGAAGGCTCATCTCTTGGGACTTTGCAACAAGACTGGACAAGCCACTAGAAAATATGGTATAGGGAACAATCCTGGACTAGCAAGGAGAGGCATTAGATACATAAACATTTTTTTCCACTCAAATTCAGCGATAAGACTAGTTAGACTTGAAGGCTTTGGTCAGCCTATGAATTTCACTAATAGTGATGTGTTGGCAACTTGAGGGGACTTTTCTTCAGGCAGAGACACATCCTTCCTGGATTTTCTTTACAATGACTATACAGGTGCTGTCTGGGGTTCTAGGAAAGGAAAATCAATTAAAGTGGTTACTTTGTGTGTGTTTGTTGCTCTTGTGTGGGGGCCGTTTGCTTGCTTGCTTTTCAGGTTTGTTTGGTGAATACTGAATTCACGGTAAAATTCCCAATGACTTCAATAGTAGCAGTATTAAGCCAGCACTGATCAATTTTGAAAAAATCCCACCTTTGGAGTTTGTGTGGCTTTTTTTGTTACAGAAAAACAAACTAGTCCTGTATTTTACAGATAACATGTATGTTTAAAAATGTCGTGTTTTTCTCAGAGCTGGAGTTCTAGCTCAAATGGCCACAGACATCTGTTTTAATTAGCAATATGGAGATTCCATTTCTGTTTTCATTATTCATTTAGGGCAAAGTTGAGATCATTCGGTTAGTCTTACTTGTAAGCAGGGGATAGCTAGAACTTTAGGACATTTTTTTTAAAGGGCGGGGGTATTCACTGGCTTTTAGAAACCCTAGATGTTTTATTATCCTCTCTCTTTAATTTTTGGGTAAAGGTTTTCGTTGCAACTCTCAGATTTAAAATTTTCTACAGCTATCAGATTGCAGGCACTGTGGAAAGCAAAGTCATTACTGGGTGATATCTATTAAGAGGAATTCAAATGGCAAATGTTAACAATCTGTAACACCAGGGTAGCTTTTTTTCCCTGTGTCATAAAAATACGAAACAGTCACAGTTACCACAAAGCTTCATTCGCTTTCGGTGTGATAGCTGACACAAGTTAGTTACACAAAATCTGCGTGTAAGCTGTAAAGTGCCTGAATGCTTGGATTACAAAAGGGGGAAAATAAATAACTGCAATTAAAGGTTCAAACATTGCAATGTTGTTCCTATTTTATCATGTGACTTTAGTTTCTTAAAAGCACTTCAGAGTGAAATCACATCAAATGAAGGTCCTTCATCCCCTTTGGAATGACAGATGACATTCAGGTATTCTAGTGAGTAAAAACAGTGTTAATGGTTTGATTAGAGAAAATTCCTTCTGAGAAATCTTACCGGAGTTGCTTGTAATGTCCCAAAGGAAGTTTTAACTAACAAAATTACTTGTTCCTCTTTTATTTTCCAAATGAATGTAAAGACGTTCTGTAGGTTTCTCATTTCCCATCTGACAGCATCATAGTGTATTCTGCAGGAACAACTTCAGCCATGAAGCACTTCAGCAATTTATTTAAAATAAATATAATTTTAGGTCATGAATACAAGATTTTAACACAGAGATAATATTCATCTTAAATCTGTAGTAATCTGAATGATGATTGTGGAGTTCAATAGGAAGCTTTTATACGACTCATTTCCAACACTTAAAAAAAATAAATACCTGAGCAGGATACCTCACAGTATAACCCTGCTGTGGTGGAGACCGTGTTATCTGAATAGTCACGGGAATCTACAGGAGTTTCCTTTGAACACCTTGTGAACCAAACTCCAATATTCAATTCACCAATTCCTTGGAAGCTAACCCTGTGGGGTTCACACCCATGTAACTAATAGTACAAGATAACATGTCTAGTAATACATATTTTCATTAGGTGTTGCCAGTTACTATTGTTTCTTGGTGAGTTTAATCATTTTAAAGATATGTGAAAGTTCTGCAAAAAGTATTATTATTGCTCTCTTATCATGTCAGATACGGTGGAAATGTTTTGTCACATTCTAACCACTACGTTTCTTTTGTGAGAGCCCTCAGTGGCTGCCAGTGATCCCAGGGTGCAGATTTTTTTTCTATGAATGATTTTTTTTGTTTGTTTTTTTTAATTTACAAAAATGAAAACATCAGAGTTTGGGAAACTGTAACCCTACATTTTGAACAGCCTTTGAATTAGATTTGGTTCCAAGATCCACCATTGAAATACATTCCCCACTGAGATAAAACACTAACAGCAGTTTAGGGCAAGAAGTGAAGTTATGCAGTTAAAACCACAGCTGCAATACAGTTACCTTATTGCGTTGATTTATTGGTAATGCAGAGTTAGCCAGAATGTAATCACTAAAGGTGGCATTTGGCCAGGATACTGAGGTTAACACCCCTACTCTGACTAAATGTGCAAGAGCTTTAATGGTCACAAGTGGTCAAGTCCTTGATTTTTACATCTCATCCAAAAAACACCCCCCCCACACCCAAAAAAAAAAAAAAAAACCCATTCCATAGCACAGTGCCAGCAACACCTGCTTGAATATCAGTTCAGTACTGATTTGGAGGGAACAGCGCCATCTACTGAATTACCATCACCAATTCATATAAACCTGTAAATTGTTTTCTTCCCGCTCACTAACTGATCCAGCCCAGCAGTTGTTTAGCTTGAGAAACCTACCAGTGTCACATGAACACAGGCACCTAGGGAAGTTTTGCAGCAAAAATTAAAATGCCAAGTGAGTTTAGGCACCTATGGGGTTTGGAGACACTGAGCTGGGGTCTTGTGTGCCTTGGTGGGGCCTGATTCTGGGATTTAGGCCTCTAAAGTAGCAGGTGCCTACATCCTTTCGTAAATCTAGCCCTTTGTCATAGCTTTAGCTGTATTCCTTAACTGCATAAAATGGCTTTTTTTAGGGCTATCAAGTGGTTAAAAAAATAATGGCAATTAATCCTGTGATTTAAAAGATGAATTGCGTGATTAATCACGTTGTTAAACAATAATAGAATAGCATTCATTTAAATATTTTGAATGTTTATTACATTTTCAAATATATTCAATTTTCAATTACAACAGAGAATACAAAGTGTACAGTGCTCACTTTATATTTATTTTTATTACAAATATTTGCACTATAAAAACAAAAGAAATAGTATTTTTCAATTCACCTAATACACGTACTATAGTGCAATCTCTTTATCATGAAAGTTGAACTTACAAATGTAGAATTATGTACAAAAAATAACTGCATTCAAAAATAAAACAATGTAAGACTTTAGAGCCTACAAGTCCACTCAGTCCTACTTCTTGTTCAGCCAATTGTTCAGACAAACAAGTTTTGTTACAATTTGCAGGAGATAATGCTGCTTGATTCTTGTTTACAATGTCACCTGAAAGTGGGAACAGGCGTTCTCATGGCACTATTGTAGCAGGTGTCGCAAGATATGTATGTGCCAGATGCGCGAAAGATTCATAGGTCCCTTCATGATTCAACCACCATTTCAGAGGACATGCGTCCATGCTGATGATGGGTTCTGCTCGATAACGATCCAAAGCAAGCGGACCGATGTATGTTCATTTTCAGCATCTGAGTCAGATGCCACCAGCAGAAGGTTGATTTTCGTTTTTGGTGGTTCGGCTTCTGCAGTTTCCGCATCTGAGTGTTGCTCTTTTAAGACTTCTGAAAGCATGCTCCATAATGCTTCCCTCTCAGATTTTAGACAGCACTTCAGATTCCTAAACCTTGGGTCGAGTGCTGTAGCTATTTTTAGAAATCTCACACTGGTACTTTGTTTGCGTTTTGTCAAATCTGCTGTGAAAGTGTTCTTAAAATGAACAACATGTGCTGGGTCATCATCTGAGACTGCTTTAACATGAATTATATGGCAGAATTTGGGGAAAACAGAACAGGAGACATACAATTCTCCCCCAAGAAGTTCAGTCACAAATTTAATTAACTTGTTATTTTTTTAATGAGCATCATCAGCATGGAAGCGTGTCTTCTGGAATGGTAGCCGAAGCATGAAGGAACATACGAATGTTTAGCATATCTGGGACCTAAATACCTTGCAACACTGACTACAAAAGTGCCATGTGAACACCTGTTCTCACTTTCAGGTGACACTGTAAATAAGAACAGGCAGCAGTATCTCCCATGAACATAAACAAACGTGTTTATATTAGTGATTAGCTGAACAAGAAGTAGGACTGAGTGGACTTGTAGGTGCGTTTTACATTGTTTTGTTTTTGAGTGCAATTATGTAACGAAACAAATCCACATTTGTAAGTTACACTTTCACGATAAGGAGATTGCACTACAGTACTTGTATGAGGTGAATTGAAAAATACCATTTCTTTTGTTTATCATTTTTACAGTGCAAATATTTGTAATAAAAAATAATAATATAAAGTGAGCACTGTACACTCTGTACTCTGTGTTGTAATAGAAATGAATATATTTGAAAATGTAGGAAAACATCCAAAAATATTTAATAAATTTCAATTGGTATTCTATTGTTTAACAGTGTGATTAATCATCATTAATTTTTATAAGTTAATCACGTGAGTTAACTGCGATTAATCGACAGCCCTACTTTTTATGCTTTATGTTCACATAGGAAAAGTATGAATAATGAAATCCAAAGTAAATGGACCTGAAAACAAACATTTTGTTTCATAGATTCTAGGACTGGAAGGGACCTCGAGAGGTCATCGAGTCCAGTCCCCTGCCCTCATGGCAGGACCAAATACTGTCTAGACCATCCCTGACAGACATTTATCTAACCTACTCTTAAATATCTCCAGAGATGGAGATTCCACAACCTCCCTAGGCAATTTATTCCAGTGTTTAACCACCCTGACAGTTAGGAACTTTTTCATAATGTCCAACCTAAACCTTCCTTGCTGCAGTTTAAGCCCATTGCTTCTTGTTCTATCCTTAGAGGCTAAGATGAACAAGTTTTCTCCCTCCTCCTTATGACACCCTTTTAGATACCTGAAAACTGCTATCATGTCCCCTCTCAGGCTTCGCATTTCCAAACTAAACAAACCCAATTCTTTCAGCCTTCCTTCATAGGTCATGTTCTCAAGACCTTTAATCATTCTTGTTGCTCTTCTCTGGACCCTCTCCAATTTCTCCACATCTTTCTTGAAATGCAGTGCCCAGAACTGGACATAATACTCCAGTTGAGGCCTAACCAGCGCAGAGTAGAGTGGAAGAATGACTTCTTGTGTCTTGCTCACAACACACCTGTTAATGCATCCCAAAATCATGTTTGCTTTTTTTGCAACAGTATCACACTGTTGACTCATATTTAGTTTGTGGTCCACTATAACTCCTAGATCCCTTTCTGCCGTACTCCTTCCTAGACACTCTCTTCCCATTCTGTATGTGTGAAACTGATTGGTCCTTCCTCAGTGGAGCCCTTTGCATTTGTCTTTGTTAAACTTCATCCTGTTTACCTCAGACCATTTCTCCAATTTGTCCAGATCATTTTGAATTATGACCCTATCCTCCAAAGCAGTTGCAATCCCTCCCAGTTTGGTATCATCTGCAAACTTAATAAACGTACTTTCTATGCCAATATCTAAGTCATTGATGAAGATATTGAACAGAGCCGGTCTCAAAACAGACCCCTGCAGAACTTGTTATACCTTTCCAGCAAGATTAGGAACCATTAATAACTACTCTCTGAGTATGGTTATCCAGCCAGTTATGCACCCACCTTATAGTAGCCCCATCTAAGTTGTATATGCCTATTTTATCAATAAGAATATCATGCGAGACCGTATCAAATGCCTTACTAAAGTCTAGGTATACCACATCCACCGCTTGTCCCTTAGCCACAAGACTCATTATCCTATCAAAGAAAGCTATCAGATTGGTTTGACATGATTTGTTCTTTACAAATCCATGCTGGCTATTCCCTATCACCTTACTACCTTCCAAGTGTTTGCAGATGATTTCCTTAATTACTTGCTCCATTATCTTCCCTGGCACAGAAGTTAAAATAACTGGTCTGTAGTTTCCTGGGTTGTTTTTGTTTCCCTTTTTATAGATGGGCACTATGACTATGTTTGCCCTTTTCCAGTCTTCTGGAATCTTTCCTGTCTCCCATGATTTTCCAAAGATAATAGAGGCTCAGATACCTCCTCTATTAGCTCCTTGAGTATTCTAGGATGCATTTAATCAGGCCCTGGTGACTTGCAGGCATCTAACTTTTCTAAGTGATTTTTAACTTGTTCTTTTTTTATTTTATCTTCTAAACCTACCTCCTTCCCATTAGCATTCACTATGTTAGGCATTCCTTCAGACTTCTCGGTGAAGACCGAAACAAAGAAGTCATTAAGCATCTCTGCCATTTCCAAGTTTCCTGATACTGTTTCTCCCTCTTCACTAAGCAGTGGGCCTACCCTGTCCGTCCTTGGTATTCCTCTTGCTTCAAATGTATTGATAAAAAGTCTTCTTGTTGCCCTTTATTCCTGTAGCTAGTTTGAGCTAATTTTTGCCTTTGCCTTTCTAATCTTGCCCCTGCATTCCTGTGTTGTTTGTATTCATCCTTGTAATCTGTCCTAGTTTCCATTTTTCATATGACTCCTTTTTATTTTTTAGATCATGCAAGATCTCGTGATTAAATCAAGGTGGTATTTTGCCACATTTTCTATCTTTCCTAACCAGTGGAATAGCTTGCTTTTGGGCCCCTAACAGTGTCCCTTTGAAAAACTGCCAACTCTCCTCAGTTGTTTTTCCCCTCAGTCTTGATTCCCATAGGACCTTACCTATCAGCTTTCTGAGCTTACCAAAATCCACCTTCCTGAAATCCATTGTCTCTATTTTGCTGTACTCCCTTTTACCCTTCCTTAGAATTGCAAACTCTATGATTTCATGATCACTTTCACCCAAGCTGCCTTCTACTTTCAAATTCTCAGCGAGTTCCTCCCTATTTGTTAAAATCAAATCTAGAACAGCTTCCCCCCTCATAGCTTTTTCAACCTTCTGAAATAAAAAGTTGTCTGCAATGCAGTCCAAGAACTTATTGCATAGTCTGTGCCGCACTGTGTTATTTTCCCAACATATAGCTGTTCTTAACATGGACTTTTTTTGTCAAAACGATCAACCGCAAACTAAAAGTGAAACAGCTGATAGCAAAGAGAATTGCTCCATATTTCAGTTTACCCTGCCAGCTTAAGAGGAAAACAAAAACCCAATGTGAATGCAGCTGTGGAGTTGTTATCGTCAGGAAGTTATGGAGGAATTGGAGTGACTCGTAAATTAAAGTTGCAAGACTGAATTTAATCTCTAAATTTGGCACAATACTTTTAATTGGCCAATTAAATTGTCTATTTAATTGTTTAGTGAAGTTAGTAATGAGTGCAGAGGAAACATTTTCCTCACATTTCTTTGAGTTCCTCTAACTATATAAGCACAGGGCCCAGGCTTATCCCCATTTTATACTAGTGTAAGCAGAGTCAGGATAAGCTCTGCCGTGACATCTGGTGGTGAATTATGGTGAGGATGGAGAAGAACTTCAGGGGCTGATCTTGTTTGCATAGGCACACCCACCTGCCTAGCCTGGGACAACAACAACTGAAAGTGGTTACTTTGGCTGGTGTGGGATCCCCAGTTACTCTGTTATTGGGGCAGGAAGAATAAAGTGTTGTTACCCTGATTCTGTGAATCAAGGCCAGTGGAACTGTTGTATGACAGAGGGACTCACCAGTAACTAAGTAGCACTCGCTAGACAAGGGGCATGGGTTACAAAACCCAGTGAATTGAGAGAGGCTGGGTTCAGGTATGTGTACCTGATGGTATGGGCCCCTTTTGAGGGCCTGGAACACCAATTGCACTACCCCATCTCTCCACTGTTGAATAACAGAGCTAAGTTTGCTTCTATTAGGAGTCTAGCTAGAAGTTGCTCAACTGAATTCACTTTGGGCAAATGGTGCACCAGCACTGGGGCTCCCCTACTACAAGCTGAAATCACTAAAAGAGCTAAAATTGCTGAGCTGAGATCACTGAGTGCTGTGTTAACCAGTGGGGGAGCCTGAAGATATATTGCTAAGCAGCTGTCAGAGCCGAGCAGCTTGTGGGATGGTTGAAGCAGCCCATGGAACAGCGAGCGAGCGGAGTGGAGCGGCGCAGAGTGGAGCTGAGCCATTTGTGGGGGCAGCTGGAGCGGTTCATAGGACAGCTGGTGGAGTGGAGCAGCTGGCAGAGCTGAGCAGTTTGTGGGACAGTTGGAGCGGCC
Source organism: Trachemys scripta elegans (assembly GCF_013100865.1). Taxonomy (NCBI): domain Eukaryota; kingdom Metazoa; phylum Chordata; order Testudines; family Emydidae; genus Trachemys; species Trachemys scripta. Next base: position 20,632,567 of record NC_048298.1, on the reverse strand, counting down.
CACAGAACGGGGAGCAGAGTGGAGCAGTTTGTGGCGACGGCTGGAGGAGCGGCGCGGCGCGGCTGGTAGAGCAGAGCCATTCGTGATAAAGGCTGCAGCAGAACTCCACGGAGAGGTGGGGCAGTTGGCCTCGGACCACGTAAGGTGCCCCTTAACATCCCATGTGCCCCCCGCCCATTTCCGCCCAGGCTGGGGGGGTAAAACTGCGCAGATAAACTTTTGAACTCTGGGGCAGCACTGACCAGGGACAGAGACTTTGAGGTTGTTGGACTTTGGGGTGACTGGACTTAAGACCCTGAGGGGAAAAGGACACTGCCAAACTTACTTGGAGGTGGGTCTTTTGTTCATGGTTTGTGTTATGAATTTTGTTTGTGGTGTTTCCCCAACATAATGCCGCATTGTTTCCCTCCTTTATTAAAAGGATTTTGCTACACTCAGACTCCGTGCTTGCGAGAGGGGAAGTACTGCCTCCTAGAGGCGCCCGGGGGGGTGGTAAGTAATTGTCCCAGGTCACTGGGTGGGGCTCGAGCCGGTTTTGCATTGCGTTATTGAAACAGAACCCCTAGATACTGAACCCGGCCCTTGTTGCTGCCAACTCAGAGGGGCAGAAGGGTTACACTAGCATAAATCAGGAGTAATTCTAATGAAGTCAAAGGAGTTTCACTGTGTAAAACCTGTGAGCGGATAAGCAGGTCAATGACTATGTATCTGTATCTTCTTATGCTCAGTCACAATTCCATGTGCTTTGGTACCCTTAAGGTGTCAAAATATGTGTAATGAAAATATTGCCTGTAACTCACCACATCAATATGCTTTAATAGAATCCTCAGTTCTCGTTTGTTTCCAGATTTTCTGCAGTTTACGGTGGATGAGTGAAGTTAAATAGAGGAGCCTATTGTGTAAAGTTCTTACTTTACTGTGAATAACATTAGAACTGATCAAAAAATGGAATTTCCATCCCATGGGAAATACTGATATTTCAACAAGGTAAGAAGTCAAAAATACAAAAACTTTGTGAAATGAAGAGTTCTGAGAAATTTCAGTTCAGAAATGTCAAAATATTTTTCTTTGGGTCAGTTCAACGTTAATTTGCATCTGCCTGAGCCACTATGGTGCCTCATGGGAGTCATAGTTCTGGTGTCCCTCAAGCCCCCATAGAAGTGCCCATTTATTGGGAGAATAAGTAGCTAAATAAGAAGGTGGTGGGGCCTTCTGAGTGTCTTATTCTTGATCTATTCAAGTCAAATGCAAAACTCGCATTGATTTAAACAAGATCAGGCTCTGAATGAATGTAAAGCACTTTTGACGTTGGTTGAAATCTGCTCCAATAATGCAAAGTGTTACAGTACTCAATTTAATTTCAGAACCGACAAGTAACTTGGAAAATAAGGTCCCCAGTGTGTAATGTAGAGCTATGGTTTTACTCTTCATTCCTTAGTTTTATTATTACAAGTATTTTTTAAATCCTAGTAGTGCCATTCATGGGCCAGGATGCCATCATGCTGTTCAAACTCTGATCAAAAAGATGGGCCCTGCCCCAAAGAGCTTACATTCTAAGTATAAAAGAAAAGATAACAGCTAGATTAATGGGGATGACATGAAAATAGACAATATTGGCCAGCATGATAGGCTGAGGTCTCAGCACACTAGCAACCGAATCTTTGTCAGGTTTTTTGTAGGCATTACAGCAAAGAAGCAGAATGGGAATGGGGACGGGGACAGGGACAGAGGAGGGGGAAGCATGAAGTTGTTTATTTTGAAAATTTAACAACTGGGTGAAGGAGGCCAGCACTGAGGAGTGATCAAAGATAGGAGCTGACCTTTCACTACTGAATGAGACACGATAGATAATGAAGGGCCATGAAAGTGAAAACAAGTAGATTATGTTTGATAAAATAGAGAAGAAGGAGCCAGTGAAGAGATGCAAAAAGAGGTGTGACATAGTCAAAGTGACAGGCTAGGGAAATGATCTTTGTAGCAGCATACTGAATGTATATTAGCACAGCAAGAAATTGCAGATTATTGAGGCCCGCGATGAGATCCTGGATGAATGTTTTTTTTTTTTCTTGTCCATCATCTTAATGAGATTTGACACTGGACATATCTGAAAGACTGTTTAAAAACCAACCAACCAAGAGATTCAGTTCAAATGATCACCTCTATCGCATTTGAGAAAGTAAAACATTTGAGTGTAATCCTGCTCCAGTGTTATAGGCCCCAACTCAGCAAAGTATTTTCATGTATGCTTAACTTTAAGCACATGTTTAGGGTCAAATGAAATCAACAGGACCTACATAAAGTTCAGCATGCATGTAAGTGCTCTGCTGAGTTGGGGCCTTAGAAGTTCTGTTGTACCTATTCATGAAATATGTTCCCTAAACAAAGTATGAACACATAATAGACTCAGGGAAGACAAATAAAATTACAATGCATATTCCATTTCAACAAGCCTGAAAATGGTTCTGGAAAATACCTTCCTGGCAAGAGAAGCCATTGTGCTCAATGGAAAAAAATAGTGTTGAATTTCCAGGGATTCTGTCAACAAAACATTAAAGTAGCTCTGAGGCATATTAATGCACTAATTCCAGTAACAAAACCTTTCACAATTCTGTATACATGTGACAACAACTGGACAGATTTTATGAACTAAAATGAGATGATGGGATGGTTGAAACTAAACTGAAATAGTATTTGGAAAATATGGGAATACTGTTGCATATGAGAAATTCTGGCCAAGATAGAATGAAGTAAGTATTTGATACATACTGTGTCTAAGGGACCATATTCTGCCTTTTGGGGGGAAGCATTTGAACATCTATATGTCATTTCCTTCTCTAGCTATTTTAATAACATCATTCTAATTCACAGATGTGTTAAACACAAACATACCAACTTGCACACATTTTAAAATAAGCCACATACTTCTCGGGAGCCTAAACCGCAGCAGTATCTTAAAAGACTGATTATGTCAGCCATCATAAACTTTAGGAAGTGTAAGAGGATTAAGCCCAGGAAAAAAAGTTTTTAAAAGGAGTCAAACAAGCAGAAAGGGGAGATAAACTTTTACCATCCTGCAACCTAAAATAAAAGTCAAATACAAAAATGTCTTTAGAATACGGGTTGACATAGTGTTAAGGTTACAGATTTAAGACCTGATTCTTCTTGCAGGTTGGAGCCCTTAAGTGCATGAAGTTCAGGAAATTGAAAAATGAACAACATTAAGTGATCCATATTGCATCCACAATATCTTTGATTCCTACTGTTACATGTATGTTGAAAGGTATATAATGGGTGAAATCTTGGCCTCCCTTTGACTTCAATATGGCCATAATTGAATTGATTATATGCAAAACAGGCAAGTGAACATCAATGTGAGATTCTTGTGCTTTTCATTTGCTAACTGTTGTGCATTTAAAGTTGTAAGCTTCATAGGGTATTATTTCTGAAAATTTGCTAAATCAGATAATAAATGACATTACCAAACAATACCATGCTATTACCACTAAGATGGCCCAGTGCTTGGACAAGATTGGCTCATTGATGAAGAATAGCTAGTTGAAATGGGAGCTGAGCAAAGTAGAGACAATGCTAGTGGGCAAAGGAAAGTATTTTGAAGAGTTTGCAGCCATAGTGCAGTCTTTTATAGTTTAAGGTTTGTAACGGCATGGTTTTCCTCTTTAAAAACCAAAGGCCTGGGCCTAGCCAACCCTGCTTACTCAGGAAACACACCTGAGCAAGGATCAGTTGATTCCCTGTAAGGGGCAATGAGGGGAAGTATTGGTGGGGAGGTTCAGCAAATAGCAGGAACTGCAGAGAAAAGGGGGGAAAAACTGGAGGGATGCCAGAGACAGTAGCTTTGGAGGAAAGATCCTGAGGGCAGAGAAAAGGCCAGCCAGGACAATTGCCTATGATGCTCTCATTTTAGGTTTGTTGTTTCTTGGAAGGACCAGTGGGACTGATCTGTTGTGAGCATAGTTATGGAGTCCTGTCCTGATGATGGGGAGATTGGTGGTGGGAGCTACAGACCCACCCAGGCCACAGGGCAGTGCTTGGGAGGAGGCCACATTACACCACCGGTGTAGTTGGCAGGATTTAAGACTACCTCACGCCAAGAAGGGAAACAGAAGCTGTGCAGAAGCTGAAGGGATAACTGGAAAGTTGTCCATTTATTAGCAGAACAGCAACAAATGACTCAGGTCCTTCTCTTGCAACTCTTGCAAAAGCAGCAGGAGGTTCAGTTTTCCACTCAGTAGAAGTGGCATGACTCTGAATGCCAACAACAGGAGCAGTTCCTGCAGCAACTGAATAAATGAGTCCCATTGACTTTTACAGGAAGAGACAGGGCACGCCTGTCCTGTACTGGCAAAATTGGGCCTAAGGATGCTGTTGAGCTCTTTCTCCACTCTTTGAAGTGGGTGGCCAGTGCTGTAGGCTAGTAAAAATGCACTTAGGCAGCAAGCATGGTGCTGATTTTGACTAGAGAACCTCAAGTCATGCTTAGAGCTTGAGTGATACATAGTCATATCATGAGCTGAAAGCAGACATCTTGGACAGATTGGGACTGCCATCAGAAGCATATTGGCATAAATTTTTCATCAAGCTGTTTTTACAGGGAGTACGGCCCCATATGGTAGCCTGGAGGTTGCAGGACCTTGCTTGTAGGTGGCTGAGTCCAGAGACAAATTTCTGGGAAAAGGTCATGGACCTAATTTATGTTAGAGCAGTTCTTGCAGGTCCTGCCTACAGGAGCTCAAACTTGAATAAAGCATTTCCACCTCTCATCCAGAGTGGAGGGAAAGGCCTATCTGGGGACTGAAGGAGCCAAACATCTGAAGTGGCAGACCAGACCAGGGGTACCCAGTTTGGGAGGAGAGGCCAGTAATGGGGAAGAACAAACAGTCCACTTATTCTCACTGACTGCCATTCTATAGGAGAATTTTTACCAGAGAAACCTCAGTAGTGGGTTTGGTTGTGGGGAGGGGGGGCCATATTTAGAAGAACTGTCCTCTTATGAAGTGACTTTCTGAGGTCACTAAATATGGAGGCTAGGGTCCCCTCCTAAGAGGCTAACCCCTCTGAGGCGGACGAGGAGTCTCTCCAATGTACACTTCCAATTAAGGATGGGAGGATGTGCGAAGAGCTTGCCCTTTTGAAGACTGGAACCTTGGGAAAGTTTGTCACCCAGGGACAAGTGAGAGAGGACAAGACATACCCCAGGACAGATCATCAAATGTGGGAATAGTGTTTTAATTTATTAGCTGAAGATAGAGACCCATGTATATGAAAAGAAATAGGAAGGGGTTCTGGCCCAACCCATGGATACAGAGGAGAGTTTGGAGATGAAAGCCAGCCCACCAATGGAGCAGGTGTGCAGCACGGATGAGGCAGGAGATTTGCTAAAGTTTGAATTAGGTACAACCCAAATGGAGAGGTGTCATGGGGATCAGATTCATGATCAGGAGATGGGGGGGGGACTCAGTCTGTGCCCATAAGGACTAAGGACATAGTCAGAACCCAAAGGGGGCCTGTGAGGAGGTGGTAGGCCTTGAGGAAACAAGGGAAGCATGGGTATCTCCAACCTACCCCCTGTTATGTAGGAGCAATCAGGCAAGGAGCTGCAGGTGACTCTAAATGAGAAAGGAACAGAGGGTCCTATGGCACTTTTAAGACTAACAGAAGTATTGGAGCATAAGCTTTTGTGGGTGAATGCCCACTTCATCAGACGCCATTCACCCACGAAAGCTTATGCTCCAATACTTCTGTCAGTCTTAAAGGTGCCACCGGACCCTCTGTTGCTTTTTACAGATTCAGACTAACAGGGGTACCCCTCTGATACTAAATAAGAAAGAGTATCTGCTCATCATGGTCAGCAAACTGTAAGGGGAGCTGGAGAGTGCTCAGGTCCAGACGCCACAGAAACAAGGATATCGGGGAATTGGGTACAGATGCTGATCTTGTCCGGGTAAGGTTCTAAGAGGGTGTAACAGGCTGGCTACCCTGTTAAGAGCCAGAAGCCTGGAGCCCAGCCAACTCCACTTACTAAGGAGACACACCTGAGCAGGGATCAGCTGATTCCCTATAAGAAGCAACAGGGGGTAGAGCTCATAGAGTGAGGCACTGCTGGAGATAGGAGGCCTGGCAATAGCCTTTGAAAAAGGAGCCTGAGGGCAGAGACTAAGCCCAGCAGGATAATTGACTTACATTGTTCTCATTTTTGGTTTGTTGTTTCCTGGAAAATAAATAGAGCCCTGCCAGAAGGGCTGGAAAGGCTGCTTTGTAGCGTGTGGAGTTGTGTAGCCCTGGGAGGGGTAGACTGTCAGAGGGTCATTGCAGACCCACTGAGGCAGAGGGCACACTACAGTGCCACACTTCAATCCATAGCTCAGGAGTGATCCTGGATCCCTCACGGGTGGTAAGGTCTTATAGAGCAGCATCCACCTGTAATGCTTTCTGCCATCTCTAGGGGGGGCAGGAAATTCTGTCCCATCCTGGCAAACAAAGACCTGGCCTCAGTTATTTATGTCTTCATCACCTCTTAGCTGAACTACAGCAATGTGATATACGTGGGCACGAAGCCTTTAGTGCTTAGGAAATTCCAACCAGTATAGAATGCTACGGCACGTCTCCTTAGCAACAGTTCCTATTGCAAGCACATCAAACCTACTTTCTGCTCCCTATGCTTGTCTCCTTCAGAATCTTAAATCGAGGTCTCAGTCCTTATCTTCAAGGCACACAATGGGCTGGGCCCAGGGTATCTAAAAACTGACTAATGCTCTCAGGGATTTGGAGCGGAGCCTGGAGCTGGAGCGCAGAGCAGCTCCGGAGCAGTGGAGCTGCAGGTTTTTGCTTGGAGCTGGACCGGAGCCGGAGCACAGCTCCAAAGCCCTGAATGCTCTAGGATGAAGACTGATTGACATCTCTGCTCCTCTGGCATTGGGGAACTTTCTACAATAAGGGTAAAGCACAGGAGACAGAGCTTGCTGAGGGGGTAACCAGGTGTACACAATATGCAATGACCCTTCAAGGAGTGGGGCTTTATTGTACTTATGAGCAACAAACAGCTACTCTGTTAATTCTGCACTCACTTAAAATGCAAAGGATGGCTGTCACAGTGAACCTGCCTTCAACAGCCTTCTGGGGCAGAACAGATGCACCCACCTCAGTTTCCCCTTTCAGGCATCCCAAGGACTCAGCAACATCTCTCGTGCCTAAATAATACCCCTCCTTGCTCCAGTTTATTACAAAAACATAATGCAACATAGTCCATAACAGAAGTCATGCCAGTTAATGTCACGGGAGGCGGAGAATGGAAACAGTCAAAACAAAACAAATGGATTTAAAATATTGAACCAATATTCCAAGGAAAGACTTTCAGTAATAGTCCTTCTCTGATGTTAGGTAACTTGAGTGCAAGTAAACTCTAAAGTAGTTTCCACATTATTATTTGTATCCATTCTGTACACCCCACACTTTCCATACTACTCAGAAAAATGAGACCAATCCTAAATCAAATTTTAACATAGCTCCATTACAACCAATAGAGCTAGGCCAATTTATAGCAGCTGAGGATTTGTCCCAGTGGGGTACTGTAACAGGCCAGGTAGCTGAAGTGCCCCACCCTGTGGCCTATCATCTTCTGTGGTAGGGACCTGCTCCCCCATTCAGGTTCCTCTAAAGACCTACCCTTCTGGGCTCACTATTGTCCTCAAAGCCCCAAATACTTCACTCAAATATCTTCTGTTCCCTCCTGGGGTCTATCTTCAGGCCAGGCTTTCTGGCCAAACAGTGATAAATAATGCTATCAACCACTGACACCCCTACCTACAGGGCTTGGAATTCCAGTCTCTCTTCCTATTCCTCTCAATCCTTCACTCTGTTCTCAAGGCATTGGCTCGCATGGCCATCTCCCTCGAGTCTCATCCCTTCCCAGTGCCCACCACAGGAGATAATTCTCCCCTGCAGTTTCTCCAAATCCTCTTACCCATGATTCTCACCAGCCACCTCCCCAGAGCCTTCTCTCATTTGACTGCCCTGTATCTCCTGTTTTAACTTCCTTCCTCAGCTACCATGTCCCCTCCAGGAATACCAGGTGAGGACAAGCCCCTTACTGGATGTACACTAGCTCTTTCCTAGGCTGATATTCCTTACCAGCCCTACCCATGGCCACTCACCTCAGGTAATGGCCTATATCCCCTTAAAGGGCCCAGTCACCTGTGACAGGTACATCTTTCAAAGGCATGCAGTGGGTTAAGCTTTGTAGTCCAAAGTAACAAAGAGAGAACTAGGCAAGATTTAAAGCTCTTTCCTCCTGCCACACAATTTCACTCTAAATCCCCATTCATAAACATTGTAAATGCATGTCACAGAAGCTCCCCTTTTCAACCTTTCCCCACACATCGCATCTTTACATATGACTTGTTCCAATTTCCATTGAAGTCCATTGATTTCAGTGAGAGTTAGGTGAGAGTGTTAAAATGGATGCTGAACAGACAGCAGGGAATTTAGATCAGTCATTTATGAACAACATGCATTGTAGTCTGGCACTCTTGAGTGAACACTTCTCTCCCCTTCTTCCCTCAGGGGGTCTAATGGCAAGCTGGCCATCTGTCCACAAAGAAGAAAGCTTTGATAAATGCGAACAATTCAGCTTTTATTCAAATTTGGAGAATTCTCCACATTAGTGTGAAGTGCTCTTAGAAAATCTACCATGACATTTTTATGGATGGAGCCCTTTTTGTAAGTTTAACATTTGAAATGTAATTTATGGACTATGCTTAATGCTTAAAGGGAGTCATTTGAGCCAGGTATGGTAGAAAAGAAACTGTGGTTCATAAACATTGGAGTTCTGGAATCTGCCAGTTTTTACTTTCTGCTTTAGTGAACGACTGACTTCTTAATTAGAAACAATTCTCTTGCTTCCAAGATCTGATGGTTGACCAAAATGAGCAATAGCAAAAAAGTAAAATAGCTCATTATGGTTATAAGTATATCCTTTGATATAAAATTAAATTAATCGTGCATAGAAAAACATGCATAATAAAACAATATTTATCTTACTGGTTCCTTTGTCAATCATGGTTCATTGTGTCATCCAGTTTTACAGGAAGAATTAAGAATCATGAATTTATTTCAGGCTTCACATGATGCTGTCATTCATATACATGGTGATATTGTGTCACAGTGGCATAATGCAATACCTGGAGATGGACAAGTGAGTTGATTTTATTGATTCAGATGGAGATTAGCAAAATTAACTGAAAACTGGCAATTGTGACTGGGTCTTTCCTCGCATTTTTCAGATTAATTAGAACCAAATTCAAAATAAATATTGGGCGTGTTAGTCCCACAGAAAATAAACAGCAACAGACACTGATGATATCAAAGAATTTCCTTCATTTTTAACTTATTTTCTTTGCATTCTACCAATTGGCTGTTTGCACCAACCCCATCTTGCCCCCTCTGTTGCAGTCTTTTTACCTCAGCCTGACTCCACATCTGCCCTCTTACCCTCCTCTTCTCTCCTGCCCATTCCCTTCAGTGTCCCTTCACTTTTCTTTCCATTTAACTAAATCCTATCACATTTTATTATATCTAATGGAACCACCGTGACATTTGCTGCCATCACATTCTTCACTCAGCACGAGGGTGGCCATATTTCCCAAAGGAAAAATGGGACACCGCGTGGGGCTGGCTCAAGCCCCCCTCCCTGTGTGTGGCTGGGCCGAGCTCTGCCACCCCTCCCCTCTCGTGGCTGGTGTCTCTGCTCGCCCAAGCCCTGCCTGCCCCCACCCAAGCCGTGCCTCCCCCCCATGTGAGGTTGGCATTGCCATTCGACCCCCTCCCCACATCCCAGTTTTTTGACAAAAGTGGGCATATATATATATTGAGAGAGAGAGACCTTTTGTCCAACAACGTTATTGGTTATTCTCCTAAAGGTCAGATGAAAAGAGGTCATGACATTCTTTGCTAATGCACAATAGGAGCCTGTCCCTCCCTCCCGGCATTGAAATTAATGGGAGTTCTGCCATCAGCTATAATGGCATCAGGGCCAGTCCTTGCATGAATGTGTGTCACAGTGTCCTGCTGAGTTTTATTTGTTTTTTATAATGTTGCCTCTGGCACTGAGGTGTTTACATGGTGGGCCCATTTAATCCTGGCATAACACCATTGAAGTCAATGGAGTCTAACAAAAGTTGAATCTGACCCAATATTTCTTCAATAGTACAAACATCTATGGGGAAATCCTGGCCTTATTAAAGTGGGATCCTTGCCAATGATGTCAAAAGAGTGAGGATTTCACCCATAAAGCTGATCACACAATAACTGATTGATAGGGTGACAGAAAAAAAAATCCCCCAAAATATATGTTCTGAATATTAGACCATATATAGAGCTGGTCAAATAGTGATGAAAAAATACTTATGATAAATGTTGAATAAACTATTCATGAATATTACTTGAACTTCTACTACTATACTACCTAGATGTGAGCTAGTTGAATCTTTCTGTTTAGAGACTCAATTTCTCAGAAGACTCAGAGCTATGTGAATCCACAGCCAGTAGGTTTGTCTAGCTCAAGCATAGTATGTGAAGACTCTTGAACCTTATTCTTTTCCCCTCTTACTTATACTGGTGTTATTTCAGGGATCATTCCTGATTTACACTAGCATAAGTAAGACCATTTTCTTGCATCTTTCTACAAGGGTAATTACCATTGTGTTTCTTCTCCTTTTTGGTGGGCCCCAGTAAACCGCAGGAATGCTGAGATCTTAGGGTACGTCTTCACTTACCGGAGGGTCCGGCGGCAGGCAATCGATGTTCTGGGATCGATCCCGGAAGTGCTCGCCGTCGACGCCGGTACTCCAGCTCGGCGAGAGGAGTACGCGGCATCGACGGGGGAGCCTCCGTGCTGCATCTGGACCCGCAGTAAGTTCGGACTAAGGTACTTCGAATTCAGCAACGTTATTAATGTAGCTGAATTTGCGTACCTTAGTCCAAAGTGGGGACTTAGTGGGGACCAGGCCTTAGTGTGTGCGTCATGTTTTTCTCTAAAATTACTAGAGATCCTGGTATGTTGATCATAATGATGCTATTAAGACAGTATTAACTCCCACTAGATCCTCTGAGGCTCCCTTCTGCTGGGTCTCAGATCTGATCGGTACAGCTACTGATCCTGATGAGCAGCCCTAGCTGTGAGGTGTCCCTCCACTTGCAAGCTTGAGGGTCTGAATCCCATTCTAAACACTGCCATGGCCCTCACCAGTGTAGTGTCTAATGACCTGTTTCATACCTACTCTGCACGCCCCTCCTGCCCCACAGATGAGAGCAGGTAGAATGCTCAGACTCCATATCTCCAATGTAGTCATATCACTTTGGCATAAATGTATTCCCCTTGGCACGTTATCGCTCAGAACAAGAGAGTATAAGCATGTGTAAATATACAACTTTATGCTTAGATTCATATTTACCATGTGTTTTAGACAAATGTGTCTAATTCTAAGTCTCTATGCAGGCAAGACTTATACTGAAGACACCGGGAGTTTAAATTGCATAAGAAGTGGATACTTTTTTAGCTTTAGAGATTGTCATTGTAGCTTATAAGGCACTGAAAACAACAAGGTTTTGAATGTAACAGAAGCTAAGGTAAACTGCAGCTTGGACTGCATTTGCGTATGTTCATTATGAGCCGCAGTGATTTTAAGAAACATTGGATGTTGCCCAGGGTATTGTGCCTTTAGGCCTTTGGTCCTATATGACGGTTTATTTATCTGGCCACTAGACCCAGTTAACAAAGCCTTGAAGAGAAGAAACTTCTTTCCTGTGTGACTAATTCTGTTTGGAATCAGCAGATACTCTGGTAATTTTTGTGACAATAAAGAATTGGGATACAAATGAAACCAAAGAGGGCCTGATTCAATCTGGACAGAGAAGTGTTTTTTTGTGGTTTCTGCAATCCAGGAGCCAGACATATTTTGTATCAAATCAGATTCAGAAGTAGAACTGTAGTTGATAAGCTATGATTATATGCTATTCAACTCTAAAAAACATTTTTAAATTCGTGTCACCTATCTATCTTATTGTCTCTGACTCCTTATATTTTATCAGTGTCATATGGGGGGAGGGGAATAGTTACATTTTCCAACAGACAAAGCCTTTCTTTATACAGTTTATTACAGATGAAAGGGTAATAGAATTGGCTGTCAGCTAAATCTTTGGATCCAATCCTGCTAACCCTTCATTCATATGAGTAACCCCAAAAGGCTACAATAATGAGTAAGCAATACTTTGTATGAGAATAAAGATTCACAGTACCAGGTCCTTTGCTTTACATCTGTATAACAGCTTAGTCTACAATACCAACACTGTATAGTGCAATAATTGACATGTATGTTGTAGTCTTAAATCATTGGGATATTTAAATACTTAAATAATGTTAAATAGTAAGTGCAACTAGGGAGCTAATCACAGGTCAGTTAAACTGGAAAAAAGTTTCTTGAGACATTTCCAATATTAATTTAAAGAGACAAGTAATTTTTTTCTAACTTTGCTAAAATCACTCAGTCCAGTCTACCAAATGCTAACTTTTTCACATTTCCTTTTAGGAAGTATTATAATGTTTTAATGTTGCTTTATTTAATGGAATGAGGTTAATCTTCTCCTCTCTTCCCTCCCTTTCCCTCCTCCCCATAGAGAAATATTTTTCAGATATCCTCCACTAGATATCAGCATATCAGTGACTACTTCTACTTTATTCAGGAGACATATAATTAGATATCTCAATCACCGACTTCCCTATACCATTGTAAATGGTTTCATATTCTTGATTGTTGTGACAAGGCCACACAAAAAGTGGAACCAGATTGAGGGTACATTTAGAAAAAAATTATTAAAACCTTTCCCATTTGTTTATCATGTGGTTTGGGCTGAATATTGTGAAATGTGGGTCTAGCTTATAAATTAAGTCTATGTGAAATTGGCAAACTCTTCTTATCCTAAATATGAAATGATTTGTGATGGTGGTGAGCTGTCAATTTCAAAAGGTTCCATTCAGACTCTTATCCACATGTGTCTGGAATGAAGGCTGGAAATCTCAAATCTTCTCCCAAAATATGTAATATATCCTGGTTTCAATCAAGCTGAAGACAGCCTTTCTTACAGTTTCAGTTGAAGATGTACTCATTAATCAATCCAACCACAAGGATTTAAAGAACCCTGAGCTCTGCGGAAGTTTAGGTCCAGATACAAATTTTGCAACTTGGCCATATAGCATCCATGATGATCTATAAACGTCACCCCACTGAGGGCAATGTTAAACAAACACTAAAATTCATGACTCCAGGGGCTGGAGCTTTAAGAAAAACACAAGGATCACAATAAAATCAAGAGATGGCAACATTCAATTTCATTGACATTAATAACATTGATAAAACCCTAATCTGAAGGCCTGAATTGGACTATAGGGCCAAACAGTCCTGGTAAGGCGTTATTCCATACTTACTCCAATGACGCTAAGAGTAGAATTTGCTCTGGAGATCACAGTTTCATGTGTTTATCAAAGTGATTCGTTTAACAGAAACAGCAGACAAGTATTCAAGTAAGTGAGACTCATCAGGAGGTATTTTGGAAGATACTGTCTGTCTCTCTTGAGAGCTGGGATTAAGCTTTAGGAATTTATTCATGAAGACCAAATGTCCACCAATTTGTAGGTGTTTTCATGTAGGGACTTTGCCTAAATGCTGAGGAATGCAGCTACACAGCATAAAATGTCTTAATATTCCTTAAAGTCTTCCGGTATGGAGGGGGAGGATAAACCAGGCAGCACAACGTTGTCGAAGATGAGGCTCTTGATTGAGACAAAGCTGGATCTTGCACCCGGGATAATGTACCTGGACGGTAGGACTTTAGAGGCTCCACATGGAGAAAACACAGTGATCTGCAGCCACCATTGTCAATTTGGTGGGTGATCTCACCTTTGAACAGGACGAGGAATGTGATCTCTGTGAGTGAGGGGCATCACACTGTGTCCAAGAAAGCCACTGATACGGATAGGGCATTGGTGGCCATTAGGCAGCTGGCCAGGGACCTACATCCCGATCATGGGGTGCATGCCAATCCAATAACGGTCCATTGGTGGCCATAAGCGCTCATTGGGTGATGTAGAGCAGGAGGATGATGATCCCGACTAGGATGTAGAAGAGCCCTGGAATCTTGGTGACAGGGGCAGAGCAACACCAGAGGGAGCATGTAGGCGATCTGATTCGTCCATTGCCCAGATCAGGAAGCAGTGCCTCAGATGAAGGCGGTACTGTCGGTACTGAGCCCCATGCCAGTGCCAAAGGCAATGTTGGTCCCAATGTGAATACCTATACCACAGTGCCCAGCTGTGTCAACATTGAGGATGGTGAAAGCCGCCAGGGAAACATCTGTGTAGGTTCCTGGTACCAAAGTCTCCCTTACTGATTCTAGTACTGGCTCTACCCCAGCTACTGGTGGGGTGCACTGGGGTGTGGTACCGAAGGACACAAGGATTCAGCGGCATGCTCAATTGGAGAGGCTATCAACAGCATGACCCTAGGAAAAGTCTTGGACCAGTGGCAAGGTTGGGACAGAAAGCCAGAGCAGGTCTGCAGCTGCCTGGTATGCCAACGCCATGGATACAGTCAGTACTGGCGTCACCCTTGTCAGTACCAGACTTGGCAGACATCCAGAGCTTGGAACCGATGTTGCAGGGTTTCTGTCCTCCCTACTCAGTACCATCCCTAGTATCGGCCCCATGCTGTTCCACGCTCTTTCTGCAGGAGGCAGAAGAATAGCCCTGAGACCTGCAATGGTCTCAATTGGTCCTATGAGACCTCTTCTTGGTGCCATCGATAGGGAATGGCTCCTCCACCTCTTCAGGGAGGTGCCTGCCCCTGAACGGGCAGCTATGCTCTCAGGGCCCAAGGGTGATCTTCATCCCAATGAAGGCCTTGCTACTGAATTAGGCCTCATGGTCTATTCAAGAAGGTGTGGTGGTTGAGGTGAATGTCTCAAGCCACCTGAGTCCTTTTTCTGAATGAGCTGCAGATTGAATAACACTCTTTAAGGTGGGCATAACCAAGACAAAGCAAGCAGCACATGTAGGGATTGCTGTTAGGAATTACTTCTCCACCCAACAATCTTCAAGCCCTGTTGAGAGCATTACTGGGGAGCCAGACTATAACTAGCACTAACTACTAACTAACTAACTATATACAATAAAACTAGGCTAAGACTAATTGTAAGGTTCTGAGACTACAACAACACAGAGCTCCAACTCCAGCCAGAGGCGGTAAGAAGGAACTTAGTGGTTTGGGGCGGCGCCCCTTCATATAACCAACGGAAGGGCCACAGCCATGAGGCATGAGTGCTACCTCTTTTAGGTACTGCTCAGCAAAATATCTGGCAATCTGGGCATGCACGTCTCCATTTACTCAAAGAAGAAAACATGTTTTGTTAAAATAAAAACCCACCTCTTCCTCCCCACAATTAAATCAAACCCAAAGGTAGGTTGGTTGTTTTCTGGTGGATCAAAAATACATGCTTAACTGTTTTTGTTGGTACCTTGCTTCCATTTTATCTTACCTGTGATCTATGGTTTCACTGGAACAAAAGTAAAGACACCAAAAAACTCTAGTACAGGAGAGTTTGTTCCCTCAATAACTTCCAGCCCAAATTCTAGACCAAAGAAATTCAGATAAACCTCCAAAACTATCCTCTCTACTTCTGAAATTCCCCATCATTGGTCAACTTCTGAGTTTTTTTGCATGCATTTGCACTCTTCTTCACCTTGAGCACTTGCTGTGATACATCTGCACAAATCATTTATTTTAAGGTTGGCTGGTAAACCCAAACAGCTTTATTGTTGTTCTGTATTGCCTAGATAGGTCATGTGTGACTGCTGCTTGAATTCAAACAATTTTTTTGGACAATATGTAATATTTTTGCAACTCACAAAAGGCACTGAAAGGGTCATATATTTGCAAGAAAGAGGAGAAATGTGTTTGGTAAAATGAACAACAGAGATACTTGAGCTGATTATAGTTTAAATAATGTAAAAAATACTGTATTACTACCAGTATGGGACAGAAATCCATGCCAAAGATATGCTTTCATCTTACCATATGTACCATGTGGTAACATCGCACCTTTCCACTTTCAGGAGACTTTCAGTCACTCAATTTTATTTTTCTAAGGAAGATAAATTGTCTTTTACAAGTGTCTTGCAAATCTAAGACCTCTCTAAATAGCTCAAGCCAACTCTTGTTCTCCTTTGAATTAACTATTTGCTACTTCATCACATGCATTAAAAAAAAACAGAGCAAAATGTCATAGGTATTTTATTTTAAATCTGAACCAGACCCTTTAAATATGAATCAAAATGGAGACTTCCCCACTGACTTCTCTGGAAGTGGGAGCATACCCTATAACTGTTCATGAAGTCCTAATAGAAAGATAAGGCAGGTGAAGTAATATATTTTATTGGATCAATTTTTGTTGGTGAGGGAGACAAAGTTTCTTACCAACAGATGTTGGTCCAATAAAAGATATTACCTCACCCACTTTGTCTCTCTAATATCCTGGGAGCAACACGGCTACAACTATACTGCATACGTGAAGTTTTATGGCATTTTTCCATAGAACTCACAGAGCTGAGTTTCTAACACTGTGATTATGTACAACAGAGTAAACTATGAATCTGCTTGTTTCAATGATTCTGTTTCTCATTTTATTAATGTGCACTGTGGTGCTTGACCCATACACATTATACTTCTAAAATGACCCAGAATGGGCCATCCATGTACTTTATGACTCCACTATGACAGGAGACTTGCACTCTATTTCTAGGTCTGTTCCCTCACATTGCACCAACAGTCATCACTCTGACGGGGTTACCTCAAGCCCTATATCAAACTACTGGCCGACCAGAAAATCTCATTCAAACTCCATACCTTTAGGGTAATCTAAACCCTCCTCCTCTTCAGAATAAGACCTCTAAAGATCCTGAGACCTTTAGATATGGATAGGGCGAAAAAATAAATGGGGATAAAAATAGGTGGATCTTCAAAATCCAAATTGAAAAATACTTTCCCTCCCCACCAAAAAAAAAAAAAATAAAAATAAAAAATCCCCACCACAATTCAATCATTCCAATTGTTTACAGATTATATATACTTTTTATTATCAGACACCGGTTTAAGAAGCATCTTACACATCTGTCACTGAATTTTGTGCAACTATCTGGTTTACATACATATGTTGAATATATTAAAAACAATCGGCCAAATTCTGTCCTGAATTGCACTACATGCAACCCCCAAGGTATAATGTGGAGCAGATTTTTTCCTATGATAGTAACTGACTAGTGAATAAGTAACCTGGGTTGGTTTTTTAGATCATGACTGTAATTTTGACTATCCACGCAGCCTTTCACAAAGCTACATGGATATTTAGAAACGTGACTGGATAAAGATGCCTACTGATTCAGTGGCCTCAACATTGTATAAATAGCATAAAAAGATCCATCTAGCCCAGTATCCTGTCTTCCAACAGCGGCCAATGCCAGGTGCCCCAGAGAGAATAACAGAACAGGTAATCATCAAGTGATCCATCCTCTGTCGCCCATTCCCAGCTTCTAGAAAATAGCTTCTAGACAGCGATGAAAATACTAAAAGAAATATTTAGATGATGGAAAATAATAATAACATTTAATATAATAACTTATGTTCATCCACAATCAATAACCTCATATTGGACCCACAATGTAGTGATATATACAATCTGAGGTTGACTAATTTCTGATGCAACACTGTTCTTCAGCTCCTCCTGCTGCCTTCACTATGTCATTACATAGCTATTGGTAGATTGAAAACAAATATCAAAATTAAGGACAACTATTAAGTACTATGCCATTAGTCATGATCTCTGTTAAAGTGTATCTGCCTACCAAAGCTTTTTCCTTGCTTCTAAGTTGATTGGTTTTCCATCCTTCCTAGAGTTTAACTCTTCCACTTGAAATTAAATTCACTTTTTTTTTCTTTTTCTTTCCCTTTTTTGGTAAGAAAAGGAGCAAATAGAATATCCCCTGTTTAGGTAAATGCAGATACCATGGAGCTCAACAGCTGTCCTCTCTGAGGCCTTTCTATTCACCATCTTTTCTACTCCATGACAGTTTCATGATTGTGGCACCTTGCACATACAAAACGCTGACCCCACCGGAATTCCTAAGTATTCTGGAACTGTGTCTGAGGCAGTTCTTCAAAATCCTGAATCTCAAGTCAAAAGTTGAGTTAGACGGTTATGTCATTTTTGGGACTTGCACAAATATGCAGCAGGGTGGATTCTCAGCTGGCCTAAATCAGCCTAGTTCCAGCTCCAGGGGCTTTAGCAGATCTACACTGATTTATACCATCTGGGGATCTAACCTGATTCCTTTGATACGTGAAAATAATAGTCAATTCTGAAAGCTGAGACTGAAGGAATCTTCTGCCTGTCTGATGAGTACAGACTGTGCTAATTAGTTCAGTGTGTCACTTACTTTTGTGATGCTTTTGACAAACAGCATCCCCCTAGTTCTTTTTGTAATGTCTTAACTTACTTTAATAGGGAAATTTCTCCTAATGACCAAGTAACAAATGGATGGAGGGGATCCCATTTTCCTTCTGGACTGGCCATCCAGCTTGTGAATTCTGCCCAGATTCCAGTCTGTACTGAAGTTCCCACATACGCGTAATATAGAACAAGTGGAAGCAAGGTGGCTCATGAGAGAAAGGAAATATCATAAATTACAAAGTCCTAAGTGAGTTTTGTAAGTCTCCTAATGAGTGACCCAATGACAATAGATGCAGCAACCCTCTTGCATGTGATTTACAGAGAGCGGGAATGAAAGAGAGTGAATGGATTAAATTCATCATTGGCATAAACTCATTGAAATCATAGGGTTTGCACCAATGATGAATTAGGACTCATATATTTGTCAGTAGGGGGACAGAACAGGTCGTACGGGGTGGGGGAGTGGCACTATATGTGAAAGAAAATGTAGAATTAAATGAAGTAAAAATCTTAAGTGAATCCACATGTTCCATAGAATCTCTATGGATAGAAATTTCATGCTCTAATAAGAATATAACATTAGGGATCTATTATAGACCATCTGACCAGGACAGTGATAGTGATGATGAAATGCTAAGGGAAATTAGAGAGGCTATCAAAATTAAGAATTAAGAACCCAATAATAATGGGGGATTTCAATTATCACCATACTGACTGGGAACATTTCACTTCAGGACGAAATGCAAAGATAAAATTTCTCGATACTTTAAATGACTGCTTCATGGAGCAGCTGGCACGGGAACCCACAAGGGGAAAGGCAACTCTAGATTTAGTCCTGAGTGGAGCACAGGAGCTGGTCCAAGAGGTAACTATAACAGGACCGCCTGGAAATAGTGACCATAATACAATAGCATTCAACATCCCGATGGTGGGAAGAACATCTCAACAGCCCAACACTGTGGCATTTAATTTCAAAAGGGGGAACTATGCAAAAATAAGGGGGTTAGTTAAATAGAAGTTTAAAAGTACAGTGACTAAAGTGAAATCCCTGCAAGCTGCATGGGTGCTTTTTAAAAACACCATAATAGAGGCCCAACTTCAATGTATACCCCAAATTAAGAAACACAGTAAAAGAACTAAAAAAGAGCCACCGTGACTTAACAACCATGTAAAAGAAGCAGTGAGAGATAAAAAGACTTCCTTTAAAAAGTGGAAGTCAAATCCTAGTGAGGCAAATAGAAAGGAGCATAAACGCTGCCAAATTAAGTGCAAGAATGTAATAAGAAAAGCCAAAGAGGAGTTTGAAGAACAGCTAGCCAAAAACTCCAAAGGTAATAACAAAATGTTTTTTAAGTACATCAGAAGCAGAAAGCTTGCTAAACAACCAGTGGGGCCCCTTGATGATCAAGATACAAAAGGAGCCCTTAAAGACGATAAAGTCATTGCGGAGAAACTAAATGGATTCTTTGCTTCAGTCTTCACGGCTGAGGATGTTAGGGAGATTCCCAAACCTGAACCGGCTTTTGTAGGTGACAAATCTGAGGAACTGTCACAGATTGAAGAGTCACTAGAGGAGGTTTTGGAATTAATTGATAAACTTAACATTAACAAGTCACCGGGACCAGATGGCATTCACCCAGGAGTTCTGAAAGAACTCAAATGTGAAGTTGTGGAACTATTAACTAAGGTTTGTAACCTGTCCTTTAAATCAGCTTCTGTACCCAATGACTGGAAATTAGCTAATGTAACACCAATATTTAAAAAGGGCTCTAGAGGTGATCCCGGTAATTACAGACCGGTAAGTCTAACATCGGTACCAGGCAAATTAGTCAAAACAATAGTTAAGAATAAAATTGTCAGACACATAGAAAAACATAAACTGTTGAGCAATAGTCAACGTGGTTTCTGTAAAGGGAAATCGTGTCTTACTAATCTATTAGAGTTCTTTGAAGTGATTGGGCAACAAAATGGCAAATGAAATTTCATGTGATAAACGTAAAGTAATGCACATTGGAAAAAATAACCCCAACTATACATACAATATGATGGGGGCTAATTTAGTTACAACAAATCAGGAAAAAGATCTTGGAGTCATCATGGATAGTTCTCTGAAGATGTCCCCGCAGTGTGCAGAAGCAGTCAAAAAAGCAAACAGGATGTTAGGAATCATTAAAAAGAGGATAGAGAATAAGACTGAGAATATATTATTGCTCTTATATAAATCGATGGTACGCTCACATCTCGAATACTGAGTACAGATGTGGTCTCCTCATCTCAAAAAAGATATACTGGCACTAGAAAAGGTTCAGAAAAGGGCAACTAAAATGATTAGGGGTTTGGAACGGGTCCCATATGAGGAGAGATTAAAGAGGCTAGGACTCTTCAGCTTGAAAAAGAGGAGACTAAGAGGGGATATAATAGAGGTATATAAAATCATGAGTGATGTGGAGAAAGTGGATAAGGAAAAGTTATTTACTTATTCCCATAATACAAGAATTAGGGGTCACCAAATGAAATTAATAGGCAGCAGATTTAAAACAAATACAAGGAAGTTCTTCTTCACGCAGTGCACAGTCAACTTGTGGAACTCCTTACCTGAGGAGGTTGTGAAGGCTAGGACTATAACAGCATTTAAAAGAAAACTGGATAAATTCATGATGGTTTAGTCCATTAATGGCTATTAGCCAGGATGGGTAAGGAATGGTGTCCCTAGCCTCTGTTTGTCAGAGGATGGAGATGGATGGCAGGAGAGAGATCACTTGATCATTGCCTGTTAGGTCCACTCCCTCTGGGGCACCTGGCATTGGCCACTGTCAGGAGACAGGATACTGGGCTAGACAGACCTATGGTCTGACCTGGTACAGCTGTCAAGGCTGTATCCCCACTTTGAACTTTAGGGTACAAATGTAGGGGCCTGCATGAAAACTTCTAAGCTTAACTACCAGCTTAGCTCTTGTTCCGCTGCCACCATTTCCAATGGATTCCCTCCCTGGGAAGCCTTGAAAAACCTTCACCAATTCCCTGGTGAATACAGATCCAAACCCCTTGGATCTTAAAACAAGGAGAAATTAACCATCCCCCCTCCTTCCTCCCACCAACTTCTGGTGAATACAGATCCAAACCCCTTGGATCTTAAAACAAGGAAAAATTAACCATTCCCCTCCTTCCTCTCACCAACTCCTGGTGAATCAAGATCCAAACCCCTTGGATCTTAAAACAAGGAAAAATCAATCCGGTTTTTAAAAAGAAGGCTTTTAATTAAAGAAAAAGGTAAAAATCATCTCTGTAAAATCAGTATGGAAATTAACCTTACAGGGTAATCAAACTTAAAGAGCTCAGAGGACTCCCCTCTAGTCTTAGGTTCAAAGTACAGCAAACAAAGATAAACACTCTAGTAAAAGGTACATTTACAAGTTGAGAAAACAAAGGAAAACTAACACGCCTTGCCTGGCTATTTACTTACAAGTTTGAAATAGGAGAGACTTGTTTAGAAAGATGGGGAGAACCTGGATTGATGTCTGGTCCCTCTCAGTCCCGAGAGCGAACACACTCCCAAACAAAGAACACAAACAAAAGCCTTCCCCCACTCAAGATTTGAAAGTATCTTGTCCCCTTATTGGTCCTTTGGGTCAGATGCCAGCCAGGTTACCTGAGCTTCTTAACCCTTTACAGGGCAAAGGATTTTGGAGTCTCTGGCCAGGAGGGATTTTATAGTACTGTACACAGGACAGCTGTTACCCTTCCCTTTATAGTTATGACAACAGCCATTCTTATGGGGGAGGGATAGCTCAGAGGATTGAGCATTGGCCTGCTAAACCCAGGATTATGAGTTCAATCCTTGAGGGGGCCACTTAGGGATCTGGGACAAAATCAGTATTTGGTCCTGCTGGTGAAGGCAGGGGGCTGGACTTGATGACCTTTCAAGGTCCCTTCCAATTCTAGGAGATAGGATATCTCCATAAATTTAATTTAGTATTAGTATACAAACTGACATAATGAAAGAGTTGTATTGCTTCGATATTGGTATTCTCCTTCTGACAATTGTCAATGCTACATCTTTCAGAAGAAAGTGTAAGCACAGTGCAGCTAAGAGTATAACACATTATTGGTTAGGACTTGAATTTCTTCTTCCCCACAGTAGGTGGTCAATTTATGCCCTGAAAATTAGGTAGCTTTAATCCAAGCTAATATAATTTCAAATGCAATTCTTATCTGGAGTCATGACAGTGTCTCCATAATGAAGAATGAAAAAGCAGTTTTCATTTCTGTCTAACCCACACATATGAATTTATTCTGAAGACTAACTTTGATCTCAAACTAATTTACTCAAAAAGTTTCCTTTTGAGCAGAATTTTCTGGACTGAGACCAAACTTGAAAAGAGAACAATAATAGTTTGAGGTTAGCCAGACTAAGTGTTTGTGAGTTATGGGGGTGGGACTTCAAAAAAGCATTTAAAAAAATTAAAAGTTCCAACCTTTTCTATTTCCAATGATAGCACAAAAATGGGTTATAAAGATGTCGGGAAACTTTAGGAAAAATGCGAGCTGGAGGAGGTGATGGCTTCAATGAGTTTGATTGCATTTGCCTGCCAATATATGAGCATAATATTTTAATTCGATATATTCTGTAATAGACTTACATAGACACACACATACTTATGGGCTCCAATAAAATGTATATTTAGTGAATTCTGCAGTAAAGCACATTTTTTAAATGTGTGCAAGCCTCTGAAGTATTTGACAGCTACAAGCTGTGACACATCAACACAGAGCCTGAGGTCAGTAAGAAATCTGCTGTCCTTCTCTAGGAGTATCCTGCCCAGCTGTGAGGATTTATTTATTTATTTAGCATTAGCGTATCCGCTGAGCCAAGCAATAGCATTCTCTGTGGCCAAGTGGAACTCTCAGAGCTCACTGCTGAATTTAGTTAGCGGGCACTTCTCAACGATGTGTATCATTGTTTGATCTGCACTGCAGCTGCAGCTTGGATTGTCTCGAAGACCCCAACGGTGCTGGTTGGCTGCACAGAGGCCTGGCCCAGTGCAGAATCAGTTAAGAAAAGCCCACTGATGACATGGCAGTTTGAAGCTGGGTGGGCGAACAGTAGGGTTTGTGATGAGAAACTGGTGGCTGATATTAAGCACCAGCCTTACTGCCATAGGGACTCCGCTATCATATCCTGTTATGGCAACCTTGACCACAGTGGGTGTCGTGATGAAAGACGTGTAGCTGGTGGGCTAGAAAGGTCACTGAACAAGGACAAGCTTGGGTTGGCACATTATACATTCTCATGTGTAAGCAGGGTCTGAATGAGTTCTCCCCTGACAGGTAGTTGTGATCGGGGAGAGACTTCAGGAGCAAACTGTATTTACATGAAAACACCTACTCTGCCAAAATATCCAGCAGATAGATGGGTGTTGCTCAAATTGATCAACTTTGGCTAGTGTTGGGTTACAAATCACTTTAGTACTGAATGAAGGGGTAGTGAAATGTTGTTTTCTTTATTGTATGAGTAAAGGGGAGCACAACTGTCCTTAACCTGTCCTGAATGAGGGGGTCACCCTCATCTGAACGGACCTCGTTAAGCCAGGGGCTTGAATGCCAGACTCCAGTGAAAGCAAGTGGGATGGGGGTGAGCCCTAGCCAGGAGGTGTGGACTCTCCCTAAGGGTTCCCAGTCTGGTTTAACCTGTTCCTTCCCACTGTTCAAAAACAGAGCTAAATAGGCTCCATTAGGAGCCTTTTGCAATGTTAAAGTGCTCCAAGGAGACCTGAAATCTCTTCTGGTGGGGCAGCGTTTATGCCCAGCATGCTAAGAGCTGAAAATCACTAAGAGACTGACCTGCAGAAGTCACAGCAGAGAGGCAGGTGGCAGCAGAAGGTGATTGGCAGGAGCAGCAAGCCAGCGGGCACAGTGAGCTGTTGGCCAGCGGGAGCGCCTGGGTGATGAGGAACAATGACTGGCAGGGCAGCCAGCCAGAGCAAGTGCTCATATGGTGGAGCAAGCCAGGTACCTTCTTCCCTGGGTGGGAAGTGAACTCACACAGATGCACCTCAGAACCCTGGGTCCACACTGACCAAGGATAACCACGGTGAGAGAGCAGAGAGGGGCACAGAAAAGGAACTTTTGGTTGTGCGACTCAAGAACATGAGGCAGAAGACACGCACTCTGGGGAGGGTGTCCTGCTCACAGCTTTATGATTACGAATCCTGATTGCTGCATTTTCCCTAATTAATGGCCAGTGACTTCCCTCCTTTCATTAAAAGTTTCTTTTCTACACTCAGACTCTGCTTGGAGTGGGGAAGTATTACCTCTCAGAGGCGTCCAGGTGTGTAATTTTCCCAGATTACTGAGTGGGAGTTCCAGCCGGTTCTGTGTTGTACTGTTGAAAAGGAACCCCTAGAAGCCAGCCCTGGTTGCTGCCTGCTCCACCTGGCAGAAGGGTTACACAAGCAGGTTACCATCTGCCGTCTCCCTCCTGATGTAAGGGGGAGCAATGTGGCTCAGAACTGGAAGCCATGGAATATGAGTTGGTTGGTGAGTTCCTGTGATGATACACATAGACGTGGGAATGAGGTATACGGGGGGTGCTGCAGCAGGTTTCATGGGGGTTCCGCTTCTGGCCCCGCACAAGGGGTCCCAGCTGTGGCCCCGTGCCCGGGCTTTGCTCCTGACCCCGCTCGTGGGCTCCTGGCCCCGAGTCTGGGGCTCCAGTTCTGGGCCCCCGACACGGGGTCCAGGCTACTGGCCCTGCTCCAAGGGCTCTGCTCCTGGTCCCATTCCAGGGGTCCCAGCTGCCGCCCTGCGACCAGGACCCTGGGTGCTGCCCTATGCCCGGGACTCCGATGCCGGCCCCATGTCCCACACCGCAGGTCCTGGCTGATGGCCCCGCTCCTGCCCCCAGCAGTGGCCTCAGTCTCGGCCCCTTACCCCATCTGGGTCCCCCCGCTCCCGGAGACAGAGCCCTGCTCCCGGCCCCAGATCTGCGGGGAGAGAGGGTGCAGACAGGGGCAAGGAGGCTGGCTTTCAGCACCCCCACTATTAAAAGTGTTTTAGCACCACTGATGATACACATTGTTGAGTTGAGTTGTACATCAACAAGTTTAGTGTGTGCCGACTGACTCCATAGTGGCACACAGTATTCTGCTTTTGAGTACGACATGGCAAGGGCTGAAGTCCTTAGGATTCTCAGCCAGTTTGCTGAGAAGGTTGTTGCGTGTCTTGACCTTCACTGCTATCTTGCTCAGGTGGCTTTTGTATGTCAGTGTTTGGTCAAAGGTCACACCTAAGTAAACTGGGTATGCTTCATGCTTCAGTCTCAGGCTGTTCATTATGTTTAACTTTCTTTTAGAGTTGGCATAGTGGAGGTGGAATATGCTAGGGACTGTCTTGCTGGTGCTAGGCTGAAGGTGCCATGACTTGTAGTAGTCAGCCAGCTTTGCAGCTTGGTCATTCAGGGTCTTCTCCAGCTCAGAAAGAGTCAGAGCCCGTAGCCCACTGCAAATATTGTTTGCATGGATGAACTTCTGTGACTGGGTTGATGGCAGGTCATTGAGATATAGATTGAACTAGGCTGGTGCTAGCACAGATCCCTGGCATAATGCATTCATCTGTTTTTTCCAAGCACTTGGTGGCAATGGATCAGTATTCTGGTCGTGCCATCTGTCAGTATCTGGCACAGTCCGGGGAAGCTAATGATCCTCCTAGTAAACCAAATTCCACCAGTTCATACTTGAAGAATCTCAGTATCACTGCTTCTGGTAACCCTAAGAATGTGCAACCTCATGGCTTCCATACCATCAGGCCCACACTCTAAGTCTTATTGCTCAACACTGAGGGTTGATCTAACAGCCCAGCGACACTTAATCAGCACTTTTGCTAATCAACATGCTATCGATGTGATCTGCATACAAGAAAGCTGGGAGGATTAGGAAAGCTCAATTTGGTTCTGAGCTCTCTGCAGCCCACAGGTGGTCTGGCATGTGGTTCCTGCCCGTAGTCATCCCTCCCTTCAGAGAAGTGGCCTGTTGCCTATTGCTGGCCGGTCACCAGCAGTAGCAGGAGGACACTGTGCATGTGGATGGCACAGAGACCACAGATAAAAGAACTGAGCTCTTGCTCAGGGAGTGGGATGGGCTGAGCAAGTATTGCTGGCACTTGTGTTTAAGAAGCCCAGTAGAGCACAGTTATCTCTTGATACTTTTCTAATTTACTGGGAACTGTTAGTCTGACCGTGGCTTTCAAATCACTGTGTACCCTTTATTTTCACTCTCTATTTCTAGGAGACCTAGTCAACTAATCAGTTTAACTACTTAAAATTGGTGAATATTAATGGGGACAAAGAGCCAAGTGGATACAACCATGCCCTCCAAGCTCATGATACACAGAGCATGTGACCTGACTTTTAGACTGCTCTGGTGCAGCATGACACTTGCAGCGCCACCCTGCTGCAAGGTAGATTACAACATATTAGTGGCATCCTGCTGCAGGATAGATGACAACATATTAAGCCTGACATTGACTTCCAAGGGGAATGGTGACTTGGGATTTTTAAATTTGCACAGAACACTCAGAAATATTCTGTAGACAATTCTCTTGCACTGGCAGACAGATGGTAAAATAGATCTGTAACTTTGATGGTTCTGCTATATTAAACTGCAGCTACACTTAGAGCAGGAGCCATAAAAAAGTCAAAATCTTCCAACAGTTACTGTACAACTGTAAATTCCTATTCTAAATGGGGGGGTGGGGAGTGTGGTGGCTCCTTTAGCACTGTGTAACTCTCGGTGAATGTTGACTCTTCTAAAGACAACCTCTGTACTGCTGATTATCCAGACAGTGCACAACAAAATTTGCTTCCTGTATGGCTTTTGCTTTCACTTAAGCTGTAAGAGCCTTTATTCCCAGCATCTTCTGGACCCATTTCCAGATGTTGCTAATGGAACAGCAATTTTTGTTCCCAGCAGCTGTTTTCCTTCCTTTGAATACACTCTCTGTTATCCAGATGCTATGCCTAGCCATCTAGCATGAAGGATACTTAAATCTGGCTTTAGTCTATTGCAAATCATTTATCTTTTAAAGTACAAGATGTATGTTCATCCTCATTTTTCTCACTCTCTTCCTGCCACTTCCAGCCACTCATTAGGACTGCTAGGCAGGGAATCCCAGCCTGGGTGTCCCTGAATCCCCCAGATGTTTTAAGCCACAAGAGCCTGGAATCCTGAGATCCAGGGCACATTGTCTTCTGTCTGGCACCATTTTCTGAGAACTGGAGCCCACCGCCCACTGCTTCTGGGAACCAGTGGAGGATGTCCATGCCCCTGAACTAGTAAACACCACCCACAAGGACCACCTCTGAAACACCCAGAGAACTATTGCCCTGGAGGTCCCTAGGGGAGGGGTTGAGGGATCACAGGTCTTGAACCCAGGGCTGCAGGTCCTAGGGCTGCAGATTGTCCTGTCCTGGAGTCTCCAGGAATTGTAGATTAATCTTTAATTAAAAATTATGTCATGTGATGAAACCTCCAGGAATATATCCAATCAAAACTGGCAACCCTAGCATGTCCCCAGGCAGCAATCAGACCATGGCCACCACCTGGCAGCTCACCAGGACCAGTGGAGAAGAGGGCTAGTAGAGGTTTAGCTCACTAAGAGCTCTGCCTCCGAAGTTCCTGATTGGGGGAGATGTCTGGCCCCACTGATTGGCTTGGATGCACTACTTAAGCCAGAAAGAGGCCCAGAGACAGAAGGAGGAACAGTTGTCCAAGTAACTAGGTGGGTGTCTGGCTGGCTGCTGGTTTGGACTCTGACTCCTGCACCCAGCCTGTTCCTGCCCTCTTTATCCCAGATTCTTTCCTGCTCTCAGTTCCTGCTTTCCTGCCTTGCTCCAGGTCCCTGCTCCTCGGTCCTAAACCTGACTCCAACTCCAACTTTGAGCCTTGCCTTGACTTCCAACTCAGTCTCTGATCTCTAGTTCCTGGTGCCTGACTCCAACCATGTCCCAGGCCTTGCACTCTACTGGAGAGTAGTTTTGTGAAGACAATGAGAACTTTACTTCTAGAGAATGGACTGAGATCACCGACTCATTTCAAATAGGTCACCAAACAGCCATCACTGTCAATATGGAACATGTAGGCACTGTAGTTGTAGCCATGTTGGTCCCAGGATATTAGAGAGACAAGCTCTAAAGCTTGTATGTCTAAAGTATGTCTAAAGCTTTAGAGCTTGTCTCTCTCTTACCAACAAAAGTTGGTCTAATAAAACATATTGCCTTGTCTCTCTAATATGGACCATTGCATTTAAGCTATAAAAGTTGTCACCTTCTTAACTATGCACTCCTTTCCAGGAAGATAGGACCTTTTCAGATACTTAAGAAACATACGGCAAAGGAGTGATAGGTGGTGCAGTAGGTCTGTAAATAAGCTTGCAGGTGTGGAGTAGAAGGTAGTTCAAAGCTAACTTAGATAACAATTTAATCTAATTATTAGATCTAAAATAATCTAAAGATATTAGAAATATTTTTTCAGTGTGCTAAAGCAGCAGCATATGCTTGTCCACAGGAAAAAAACACCAAACAAATATGACACAGTATCTCATGAATGTCAGTCTCCGTTCCTTTACAAGCCCAGGGCTGGGGGTTGAAGGAGATCAGGAGAGTGACACATCAGTATATCTTGCAGACCTTTTGCCCAACAGTGCTATTAATCAGTTTCTTTTATGAGTGCAAGAGGTCACCAGATTATTTATTTCCCTTTGGCTGCTTTACAAGTTTCAAGCATCTCATATCCAATGATGAAGAAAAGCTGGGGCTGGCAGTTCAAAGAAATTCAGATGGCAGTAAAGGAAGTGTCATAGACAGGCAATTGTGGTGAATGTAAAAAGCACTGAAAACCCAATTGTATGATTGATGGCACCCCCAAGCAAAAGCAGGGTACATGCTACTAGAGGGAATATCAGAATATAGACTGCCTTCTCCTACACCTATGATATGAGTATGTCTAAGTTGGCGCAGCCTGAGTTAAGTATGCATAAAATTCCCTGCCACTCCAAAGCAGTCTTCTTTTGATGTTGCTTTTGATTAGGGCTGCCCTGCCCCAAAAGTTATACAAGCTGTTTCCAACTTGTCAGTTCACTGACAGATCTTCCTAGCCATTGCAATGTGGCATAGGATTTTGCATGCCATGGCTACACAGGCCTCTCTGTAATTAGAATCTATTGTTTCCAGTGGAAAAACAAACATGGTAATGAGGGAACTCTGGAACGGCACACCGCAGAACAGTGGGTGATCTTTATACACCATCACCATATGTGTTGCAAAGCTCAGAGGCATAGCAGGAAGAATGGAGGGGGGGGTGGCGAACAATCTCCAGTTTGGCTTTGTGAATTCAATTCAAAATCTTGATGTTAACGTCACATTTGTTGAGAGGCACTACTACAGTAGCAAAATGCTAAATACTGTTCTCACACCAGTAGCGTACAACCAGCTCCATTAATGAAAACATTGCCAAACATCTCCCCCCAGCCTAGTTCCCAAGTTTGAAAAGCTAAAAGGATTTTCTGTCATAAGATCTATTAGAACTGTCAGAGCTTAGCTACTACTATAACTCCAGGAGAAATAAAATGGGCATATTGTGAGGATGAAAGGCAATAAAAATTATCAACGAATATTTATATTTCCCCAGCATGGTAATGAAATTCAGATTGTCAGAATGATTTAATTGCATTTAGTTTCTGTATTACTGCACTGACCTGTAATGACAGCCTGCTTATAACTTAAACAATTATTTTTCTTTCTGAAACTTGGACTTTCAGACATATAATGTATATATCTTTTGGGCTCCTCAGTCTTTTATAGAAATTCTGTTTACACTAGGCTTGAAGGGTTTGAGTGCTTTCTGGATGAATGACTCAGGCCAGCACTTCCTTTGCTCCTTTGTGTAGCTTCAGAAACAGGCTGGTGGGGCTGAATGGAGAAGGCGGGCAGCAGTCTGCATGCATTTGAGAGAGCTGAAGTGAATAAGGGAGCAGTTGTCTTGGAAGGAGTGCCAAAATTGCCAGCATTTTTTGTTTGATGAGAGAAAACCTCATCCCAATTTTGTGTAGATGGCTAAATGGCCTAATTGCATCTAAATTGAGTATTTAGCAATAATGATGGCCAACATTTTCAAGTCAGAGTGCCTCAATTTAGAGAGACAAGTGGGCGAGGTAATATCTTTTATTAGACAAATTTCTGTTGGTGAGAGAGACAAGCTTTTGCGCTACACAGAGCTCTTCTTCAGGTCTGGGAAAGGTACTAAGAGTGTCACAGCTAAACACAAGACTGAACAGATAGTGTAGCATAAGTAGTTAGCACATATTCCAAGAGCCATGCAAGGTGATGTGGAATCTGTAGTTCCTGCTTCTGTGTTTTTAAAGTCATCTGCTGTGCCCGAGCCAATGAAGGCCCACTGCAGGGGGAGTGATTGGGGAATGCCTGGAGATTTGTAACTCAACTGGCACTCATAGGAGCAGTGCGGGTCAATGGGAACCAGCACATATTCCAGTCAGGACCTCAGTTTGAGGTTCAGGGAGACACTGTCAGGATGCCCAGTCTAACCCCCTTCACCATGCCTGGCACAGATCGTATCCCAGATTCCTTTGGGCTGGGTTCCTTGTGGGACAACTGGAGATAGCATGGGCCACCTTACCACAGCAGTAACACAGGTTAAGGTGTCACCGGCACTCTCTCTTCAGGGGCAAGCTGCTGGCAGGCCGGGTCTGTCTGTATCGGTTCAACTGGGGCAGCAGAATCCGACAGCGGAGAGTCATGGTCGTGATGCCTTTCTTCTTTCTTCCCATCACTCATGTAGACGATTGTCAGTCTGGATAACAAGATCTGCAAAGGTGTTCATTCACACTGGGGACACGACTTGGGTCAGTTCATCCTTGACCTCATCCCACAAGCCCCACCGAAACTGACATAACTGGGCTGCCTCATTCCATTTTGTGTCTGATATGAAATGGCAGAAGTGAGCTGAATAGGAAGCGGAGGTGCCCGGCCCCTGCTGGAGTTTCTGCGGAGCAGCCTCAGCAGAGCAGGCATGGGAAGAGTCATCAAAAATGGTTGATATCGCCCAATGGAAGGCATCCCAGTTGGACAGCACTGGACTGCTGGTTTCCAACAGGGCGGGTGGCCCTGTCTAATGCCTACTCAGTCAGTAGGCTGACTAACAGGCCTACCTTGGCCTGGAAGTGAAGAGTAAATCTGCAGTTGAAGTAAGTTCAAGAGGAGGTGCTGATTCATGAAGCCTCAGAATTTGGAGCAGCTTCCATCAAAGCACCTGGGCAGAGGGATAGCAGCTCCAGACTTGGGTGACAATATGGCTGAATGGACCTGGAGCACTGTGTTGTCTGCATGGACTTGCTCCTGCAATGCCTGATTCTTGGCAACCAGCTGCACCTTCTGTGCCTACCATGATTCAGTGTCTGCCATGGAGATAGATCACCTGATCATGCAGTGCCAATGTCCCTTGAGGTACAGGGGACTTCACTGGGTCCATCCTCAGCGGAGTCCTCCCATAAGAGTTGGAGCAAGCTGTAAGGACCAGGGCATAGACAGTCAGGCCTAGTCGTCGGAAGCCAGGAACTCACGCCAGGAGTGAGAGCTGGAGACAGAATCAGTAGTCAAGCCAAGGGTCAAAGCCAGAGTTTGAGTCAGGGAATGAGCCAGGGGTCAAGAGTCAGGTGGAGGAGCAGGGGCCTGGAGCAAGGCAAGAAAGCAGGAACCAGGAACAGAGCTAGATCTGAGAGGGAACAGGCTGGGAGGCCGGGCTCAGGAGTCAGGATCCGAAGTGGCAACCAGCAGGGACCCACTTCGTTGCTTGGACAACTTCCTGTGCTTACTTTTGGCTTACGTAGTGTCCCAACCAACCATGGGACCGAACACACACCCCCAGTCAGGAGTTTCATGGGTGGAGCCCTTGGCAAGCTAGAGCACTGCTAGCCCCCTTCTTCACTGGTTCCAGTGAACTTCAGGTTGGCGGCCATGGTGTGAGCACTGCCTGGGGACCTGCAATCCCTCACATTGACGTCATTTGGAAACCCTATTGATTGCCTTCATTAGGGTTAGTGACTTATAGTGAATAGTCCCATCTACTTATGATATTTATCTTTTTTATCACTTTGTCCATGACAATGAATATCAATTAATTTGGTTGTAATTGTTTCAATGAACAGTTTTCATGAATGTATCTGTAGTCAGGATGCTTAGTGTGGTGATGGTTCCTCTTCTTCTAGAGTGCTCACATGAGGCGTCTCCAAAGGCTTAACACGTGCCCCATCGTCAAAAAAAGAGCTGAAGTCAAGAAGGAGAGAAGATAAGGGAGACAGAGGAGAAGAAAATATATGCCTGATTACATCCTGAAAGTAAGGAGGAAAATTAGACCACTGGTCTATTGTGATTTTGATTGTTGCCTCTTAAGAGGTGCTCCCAAACTATTGGGATGGGTGCTATTATAAGGTAGATTCCTGAACCTCTTGTAGCATTTACTCCTTTAAGTATTTGATATTTGGAATTCATTTTGTGATTGGTCACCCAAGTCATTCTCCATTTGTTGATTGGATGACCTAACCTTTATAAATGGTAGCAGTGCTGAAATCTCTAGTGTGCTGAGTTTCTCAGAGGATGGAAGGAAGCAGTTTAAGGTATAAAGCAGGATAGGAAATTTTTTAGAACATTTTAAATATTTTTTCTGTCTTCTTTCTTGTGCAAAAAAATGAAAACCAAAAAAAATTAATAATAATAATCCTATTTTAGTATAGATTCTATGATACCTGGGTTCCTTCCTGATGGAGAACAAAAAGTTATAAGCCAGGTTTAGCAAAGTTTATATCTCATTTTCTCTTGCCACCTACACAAGTACATGTAATGGTATGTGTGCATAGTTCTAGTTCCAAAGGTTGTAGCCAGACCCTTGTTTTTATTCGAGTTTTTAGTTGGCAGTGTGCCTGGACACTGGATAGGATCATTCAGGGACCCACTGTGCACTCTCCAGTTCTATACAGAACACAGGTTTTTTTCATGCATCTGCCAAGTACATGGATTGATCTCCACTTTATATCACATTATTGCTAACCATTAACTACATAGGTGTACTCATACGTAGGTGTGCTGTGCTAATTGTGAAGAGTCCAATCATCCTTCTTCTGTCCATCACATTTGATTAGCTACCTCAGTGCCACTTATTGCTTATTGCTTTGTCCCATACAGCAGTATCGTATGTCTATGCTTATTTAATTTACCGGTCTCATTTTTCCATCACCATTTGCCACAAAGAGCAGCACTCCTTCCTTGTCATGCTGGTGGGAGCCACCTGGCCTCTGCATCACTTTATACAGCCCGCAGCCTCCCGTAGAGTTAGTTCCAAAGGTTGTTGTCATCCCTCTTCCCACTATCTCAGGGTCTGGCCAAAGTGCAGCCCCCTTGATTTATGTTATATAAGCCTGGAGTCTGTGCTGCAAAGTTTGCCCAAGGACCTTTCTGCTCCCTTCCTTGTGGCCCTTTTCTCCTACTGCTGCTCATACTGACATTGTACTTGAGAAAATCCAGCTGGTTAGTTAATTTTGATTTAAAAAACAACAACAACCCTCTCATAGTCTTTTCCTGCCTCCTGATACCCATGGCCCCAGATGCTTAAACCCAGTGGACGGAACACTTTGCACTGTGCACACAAATTAACCCACTTGTGAACAGCAACACCGTATAAATATTTTCCATAAAACCAGATGATAATGAGGTCTATTCGGAGCTCTGTGGTCTAATGCCTCAGACACTTGAGGATTCTTATGTGTTCTGTAATTGAACAGATTAGGGTCATAGCTAGTTCAGATAATCACTTTCCCTCCAGTATCATCTCTTACTCAATATTTAATAAATACATGCAAAATGATGAGTGTTCTTTCCTCCCAGGATATATAGTAAAGAGTAATTATTAAGCCACCTGGAGAGAAGGTACAGTACTCACTCACAGAGTTTATCAAGCAAAATGAGGCCTCAGAAAGAAATCTCATCTGAAGGAAAATAAACAGCCTGGGGTTTGGAAAAAAATTGCTTCATTCTTTTTCTGGACTGCTCGATACTGATACCAGATGCACAAACATAGAGGATCACAAAGTGAAGAGACTTACATATCTGACCATCTAGCAGCGTCTGCTTGAAACTGCAGTTCTGCTCCAAAAGATGTCTGACCCGCTGTCCTCCAACAGACAAATTAAGACAAACTCTGACTAAAATGTATCTGCTCAAATATCCTGAAAAAAGGGATTATGATATGACTAAAAGTGGGAGGTATTAGCCTTACTCACTAGCTTTTTGCATTCCTTGTCTAAATCAGGCATTTTGAGGTAAATTTTCACAAGGGAGGCTCCTTTTAGCTCACAGGTATTTTGAAATAAATTACCAAAATAATTGAAATTGGTGTGATTATATTGTGTTAGTTTGACAAATAAAATATGTGGAATTTTGCAGTATTTTAAAATTTTTGGTGCAGAATTTTTAATTTTTTCATGTAGAATTCCCCCAGGAGTAATTAGGAAACAATGTGGCTCAAAATGGAGATTTATAATGCTCTATACGCCAATAAATTATCTATTTAGCATCACATTGAGCTTTTACCATCTTGGGTCCAATATGTGTTTTGTCTATGCTTTGTGTGGCTATAAGTATCTGGAGACAGACTGTGTCTTGTACATTTCTATAGCATCTAACCCCCAAGAAGCTTACCTTGATTCCTGGGTCTCTGTGCAGTAGTACCTCAGGGAGAGGCACTGTCCCTGAGAGGAAAGGGAGGGGACAAGGGCAGACTCAGGACTTGTCTACACTGTGAAGTTGTCAACAAAACTTTTGTCTTTCATGGGTACTTAAAAAAGCCCCCGCGTGAAAGACAAGAGTTTTGCCGACGCTCTCCTGCCAACAAAGCTAACGCTGCTCGCGGGGCTGGAAGTATTTTGTTGGCAAAAGTGCCAACAAAGTACCGAAAAAGAGCGTTTACACACTTCGTGATGTACACAAGCCCTCAGAGTCTGCTAGACAAACAAGAGGGAGAGAAGAGGGACACTGTTTCAAGAAATAGAGGCCCCTGCTGGCTCAAGGAGGATAGCAAATGTGCATGGATGGCCACCTAAGCGCCTGCTCAGAGAAGGAGCAGTGTCTCAGAAAAAGGAGGGGGTAGAGCAGGGGTTTTCAAACTGGGGGTCAGGACCCCTCAGGGGTCACCAGGTTATTACATGGAGGGTTGCAAGCTGCCAGCTTCCACCCCAAACGCCAATTTGCCTCCAGCATTTATAATGGTGTTAAATATATAAGAAAGTGTTTTTAATTTATAAGGGGGGTTGCACTCAGAGGCTTGCTATGTGAAAGGGGTCACCAGTGAAAAAAGTTTGAGAGCCACTGGTCTAGAGCCAGCCAGTGAAAGGGAAGGACTTGCTGTGGGTGAGCTCGTGAGTCCCAGATCTGAAGCCAGGAAACCCCCTGAGAACTGGCCTCTGGGTACCTGGAAGCAATGGCCCTCACCTTGGTTCTTTCCATAGGCACCGACTTCCTCTGTTCCCAAGGGGGTGCTCAACCCCCGCTCCACTCCAGGCCCCGTCCTCATTCCACCCCTTCCCCAAGCCCCCACCCTGCCCCGCCTTTTCCCACCCCTGCTCTGCCCTGGCCCACCCCCATTCCCCCCCTTCTCCCAAGCCCCCACCCATGCCCCACCTCTTCCTATCCCCACTCCTCCCCCTCCCCCCCCAGCCCGTCCTGCACACCACCAAAGAGCTGATCATGGCAGGTGGGAGATGCTGGGAGGGAAGGGGAAGGGCTGATTGGCAGGGCCACTGTTGGATGGGAGGCATGGGGGGGGGAGGTGCTGATCCACGGGGCTGTCGGTGGGTGCTGAGCTACATATGACTTCTGGGTAGTAGCATGTAGTGTGTTCCTGTAGACAAGCAAGAAATTGTCCAGTTTCTGCTGATGACTCAAAACAGACACGGGCCAGCAGCAGGTGTTTAATTGCTGTGTGGACATACGGTTAGGCACAATTCCCTCCCTGTGTGTATGTGTGTGTTTATGTGTCAGTAGCGTGCTGCTTCTGATTTTCAGAGAAATAGGGAATTCATTCTACAGTAGATTTATATCAGGAGTGGCTATAGATTCATATGCTAAGAGGCTCATATTTATATTTGGAAATTTGGGATCCCGCATCAGAATAATCAATCTTGTGTCTATTAGTGCTGACCAGGAGCATCATCTGAAATGACTTAATTGTCACCAAATCTATTGCACTGTTCTCAAGATTACAGAAAACAGTGAGGCTTCATATTTTATTAACTTAAAAACTAATCAATCTTACTGGAAGTCGAATCTATTTTAATTTGTTCTCACAAGCTATATATTGGGTTTGTTTAATTTCCAATATTTTCACTCAGGCTCCAGATAAAACACTAGCTGAGATGCATATGAGAGGAGTAACCTCTGAGGGGTTAATTGCTCAAAATAGATATAGAGCGCCTCCAGGGCATGAGTTGCTGTTGCTCTTCTGTTGGGAGGGGAAGGCTGGAGTTGCACTCCCTGCCAAAAAATGCATGGACATCAGCCTCCAAACCATGTGGATGTTGTAGGATTGGCAGAAGACATGGAGCCATCTATGCAGACTTCAGCTGCTCCAGAAACCTCCCCCCCTTCCTCATGGCTCCAATTCAGGTGCTTACATTACGTACTTCAGTCTTAATGACTACAATGGGATCTAAGCACAGGGTGAAAATTAAGCAGGTGCCTGAATGCTTTGATGAACCAGGCCCTGAAAGATGGAGCCAGGAATGAGAGCCTGTTTAGGAAGGTCACAGCCCCAAGCTGTAATAACTTTGCTGTTATACGTGGGAGGATGGGCTTACATTTTTCTGCCTTTCTCCCCATTTATTTCTCTTGATTTTTCTCATAACTATTCAGTTTAATCTTCTGGTCATATTTATAGACACTATTTGGCTACCCCTGCTCATACAGTATTGTCTTACCTTCTGGGTCATTCCATTGGGTTCAGCAGCACTATATGGGGACTAAGGTGCTATTCAAAATAAGTATAGATGTGTGAAGGGCCATATCCTCAATCTGGTGGTGAGGAGACTAACAAGTTCTTCTAGGTCTGTTTGGCACTAACAAGGGGCACCTGTGAGGCTTGGTCTGCCTGGAGGGGGGAGTTTAAAAAACGAAAACCTGCCACAGGAAGGGATGATGAACAGGAAGAGGACTGACACACCTCCACCTCAGAGACTGCTGACCCTAGAGATAGATCAGCCAAGAGGGAGACAGTCACTGGCTGCACCACTCCAAAACTGCATAGACCAGCTGTAAAGCAGGATGACCCAAGAGGAGTGGCTGGAGATAGACCCTAATTAAAGACTATAGACCTGTTGATAAGCTAAGCCCAAAGGGCTGACTCCAGAAAGACAGTCTAAGAGACAGCCCACCTTTGCCTTTCTTTTTTTTCTCTTGGGTTCCCCTCTCTCATAGGGGAAAGAGAGAGGCAAGGGCTTTTCTTTTGTTTGTTTCTCTTAGAGAATCCCTCGGATGATACGAACTGTGGGAAGGATATTGATAATCAACATGAAGCGGGGTCTGGTGGGGATGCAGAGGAGCCCCTATCCTTATACCCTACAAGATTGCAGAATAAGCCCTGTGAGGGGAACAGAAAAAACCCTAATTTTTAATCCCTTTAGAAAAGGTTTAGGGCATACTGAGCCAGATTTGCCTCTCCCATGCATCTAATGGAGTTATTGACCCCAGTGTGGAGAGGCTGTAAAACAACCCCAAATTGGACTGGAAGAGTCTCACCCTGATTTTGTACAGATGTTAATGACCACACAAAGTACCAGGCAGTGGAGAATCAAGTCCACTCTCTAAAAGTCGTCTATCATGAGCTAGAATTTTTTAATTAGTCTATCTAAAAAATATTTCCTTTGATTCTTTGTGGAATGCCATGAAGATGATAAGCAATATACCCATATTGGCTGTTATATTTATGTTCCCACTCCTTGTAAATTAGGATGAACAGGGCTTGATACATCTGACTGATATTTTTTCCTCCCTGTGCAATGTTCTTTCCCTTGTCAGCAGCAAACCACAGGCTTACTGATAAATCCAAGGCAACTCCTCTTCCATGTTATCTTTTTAGAAAAAATCAGAGGGATTGGACATATATGGATGACAAGAATGTCTAGAGTTGTTATACCTAGTCCTAAAAGAGTATTGGAAGGGATATAAAAGCTCCATGCTTCAGGGTTTAAAATCAATTTCTTAACTATTAGAGATTAGGGGAAGACATTCATGGGAGGCAAATTATCCCACATCTGCCTACCGTGGGGTTTCTTGTACCTTCCTCTGAGATATCTGATACTGGCTAATCTGAACTAGAGCATGGGTCTGACCCAGTGCCTAAGCGGAGTACTTTGCATTTGTCCTTATTGAATTTCATCCGATTTACTTCAGGCCATTTCTCCAGTTTGTCCAGATCATTTTGAATTTTAATTCTATCCTCCAAAGCACTTGCAACCCCTCCCAGCATGGTATCACCCACAAACTTTGGAAGTGTACTCTCTATGCTTTATAAGTATACTCGTCTTCAGTGTTCTTCTGTCTGATTTAGTTCTTTGAATTCGCCCAACTGTTTTCTATCTGAAATAGATTCACTGTCCAATGTACAAACTATTTGTACTTTTATGATAGTTTGGGGAGGTGCTCAGTTACGATAATCCTTCTTTCCACTTCATTTGCTGCATGTCTGTACAGCATAATCTTCCATTTTGTCCAGGCTTAGTTTTTCTTCCAGTGAACTGTCACATTACTTAATTGAATCTTATAGTTCATAACAAATTGCGTTTTGAGCAGTATGATATTTTCTGCAACTCTGAACTAGTCCAGATGTGTGTTCGTTATTCTGGTGTAAGTTTCCAAATGGATATTGAAGGGGAATATCCCAAATATGCACTTTTCTGTGAGCATAAGTAGCAATTGTAAGTACTCACTATATGTGATACGCACATGCACATCAAGGCTAAGGCCACACATATGTAACATATATATGCACGTCAATGCTAAGGCCATGTACCTACAGTTCTATGCATGTATCAGAGTGTTCTGAGGTATTGTCTTTTCCAAAAGGTACGTTATTTCAGTAGAATCTGGAGACCCCAACTCATAATGATGCACCATTGTGTTAGGCATCATACAAACACTGATTCAAGCCCCCAAGAGCTTAGTCTAAATATATAAGACAGAGGAGGGCTGTGAGAGGAAACAGAATCATGGAGAGGTGAAGTGACTTGACCCAGGTCACACAATAGGTCTGTGGCAGAGTCAGGAACAGAACTAGGCCTCCTGACTCTTATTCTAGTGCCTTCATTAAACCATACTGCCTCCAATTTTAGGGATTAGAGATTTACCTAGTGGCATTAGGTAACATGCATGTAATGAAGTCTGCTGTAAGACTGTGCTTACCTGCATCTTATATGGTAGTTCAGTAATAATTGCTTAGTTGTAATGTTTTCAAGCACTTCCTTCATTGTCCAATACTAGTTTACAGCAACTTTAGTCATTCCAAAGCTAGTATTACAACTCCAACAAGCTGCAGAACCGAAATGTTAAAACAAAAGGAGCCCCCCTAGCAAGGGGTGGACAAGAACCTCAACTTCATTAGCAAGTAGAAAACAAAATAAATAAATGACGTGTAAATATTTTGAAACTGCAACAAAAATCTTGCTAAGTAGGGGGTCATTTGATCAACCTATAGGAACAAACAATGAATATTACTGCAAGTTTTTAATGAATTTGTCTCCAGTCTGCCCCAGAATTTTTCCATGCTGTGCCTCTCTCCTATTAAAATAAAAATAGTAACAATAACATTAAATGGGTTTGTTGTAGTGAGAAACTGGCTTATTAGGCTAGTATACTGCTGTGTGAACAAACAGTAGATTTTCTATTTTTAGCCACATGCAACAAAGTAGCTGGAATTCTCTCCAGCGTAAACCAGCACTTGTCTTCAATGGGCCACTGCTTTATGTTTGCCTTTTGTTTGAATTTTCTTGTGGGGTTGGGATGTGGGAGGCTACCAGCAGGCTTTAATTACAGCTTGTATATATTTCCCCATGTAACCCTGGATTAATGAGACCAAATACCAAATTAGGGAAGAGTTTACTTACATAAATAGAGGTTTCTCCATGTTCGTTCTTGGATCACAAACCTCCAGCAGCT
The DNA here is from genome assembly GCF_013100865.1 of Trachemys scripta elegans. Classification (NCBI taxonomy): domain Eukaryota; kingdom Metazoa; phylum Chordata; order Testudines; family Emydidae; genus Trachemys; species Trachemys scripta. The sequence goes on along the minus strand of NC_048298.1, from coordinate 20,591,733 downwards.
CCACTATTCCCTAAAAAAGCATGTGACATGAAGGAGGCCAGACTAGATGATCATAGCAGTGTTTTTTGCCTTTAAACTCTTTGATAAATAATTAAGTTTTACATTGTCATTATTCATATTCATTATTCGGGGACTCAAGTGCAAATGCACCCACTCACACCAAAAGGGAGAGAGACACGTGAGAAAGAGAAATGATGTGTTCAAAAGGTGCAATATTCTATACATCCATATAATGACAATGATAAGTGTTCTTGAACAGGCAGAGTAAACGCGAGAGCCATTCTAAACTGAGCTGACGGCATAAATCAAAGTTGTGAAGGTACGAGATATTGTGATCCCTTCACCTACCAGTGAAATGCAGACACAGCTGATGTGTAGAACAGCAATTATTTATCAGTGCACAGCAAAATTACAAATGACAGTTGATACATCAAGGAGAAATAAGTAGGCAGAAAGTAATCACAAAGTTATATGAACACTAGTTAACAAAGTTATATGAAAAGTGCCAGGAGATCTTTAGTGGCCAAAGGTGTTCAGGACTTTGACTCTAAGTGCCATCAGCAGGAAACAAAGTTTGTTTGGTTAAACTTTCCTGGTTAGGAAGGGAAGTGAAAGCAATATCACATACTAAGGCTAGCAGCCTGAGTACAAACTGAGGGAGTTCACGGAGCTAGGTCAAACAGACCCAGTGCATATCTGAGCTGGGGACCAGGCTCTCCACTGCCGTTTAGACATACCCTATGTGATGTGATGGTTAAGAGACCAGATGAAATTGCTGGATGCATAACATAAGGAAATATGAAATAGAAGCACCACAGTATATGGCATTAGTGAGACCATTACTGGAATACCACGTACAATTCTGATATCAACACTTTAAAAACGACAAATTGAAATGAATTCAGCAAATACCTACAAAAGTGAATCACTGTAAGGCAGGTTTTCCAGAGACTGAGGCTAAAAAGTTCAATCTATTTAGTTTATACAAGAGAAAGTTAAGAATAAAGCAGGGTGAAATTTTGTGGCTGATTTTTTTCCATGGAATAATGCAGATTTGGGTTAAATTCAGCACACACAAAAAATAATCATCCTTTCATTAGGATTTTTTTTTTTTTTTAGTTTTCTGTTTGCCAAAAACAATTGAAAATGTTTCATTTTTGGAACAGCCAGAGAAATGAGAAATCAATTATTCCTGCATCTCTTCTTAAGAGTGACTTGATCACAATCTGTAAGTAAGTATATGGGTAAACGGGGAGAAGAGGGTTCTCTAATCTAGCAGACACAGGTATAATAATGGCTGGAAGCTAAAACTAGACAAATTCAGATTGGAAAGTGAAGCACTTAATCATTGGAACAACTTTCCTAAGGATGTTGTGTACTCTCCATCACTTGAAGTCTCTTAATCAAGACTGAATATCTCTCTAAAAATGTTTTCTAGCTCAACCACAAGATATGGCCTTAACACAGGAATACCTTGGTGAAATTCGAATGCATGTGTTATGCAAGAGCTCAGATGACCCTATTATGGCTTTATAATCCATGAATTTTAGTCATAGTTAAGATCATTTAAGTCCAGCCTGACTCCACTGAGTCACTCTGAATTTAGATCATTAAACTCAGAATTTGGCTGGTCCATACTGTTTAACTTTCTGCAGTTCTTAAGAAAGGCACTAGACAATATTCATAAGTATGACTTCAGTGGCACACACGTTTTTTCTTGTGCTGCTTTCTACACCTTTGGAAGACAAGTACTAAAAGTGTGTTAAAACACAATGGTTCCCTGATTTTGACATTGCATAGTTCATTGTATACGGTAATATGCATGGCAAGAAATCAAAGCACAGAGGGCAAGTGGTTTCCTATTACTCTGAGCAGCCTGTTATGCCTGCTCATCTGAACCCAGAGTTATTTTTAAAATGACCATAAAGCCAGAACCACTCTTAGAGACTTTTTTTATATTTCCATAGTATACAGTATATTTCTTGGGTTTTTAATTGCTTTTTTGGCTTCTTTCATTTTTATTGCGGGTAGTATCTTATGTTGCCTTTTGGCTTATTTATCTTCTTGTATGCTTTATGTTGGACCATTATTGAGTGATTGGGAGGGATGTGTTCCAGTAAGGCAAACATTTTAAGGGGCTAGTGACTCTGTTACAGTGTAATTGTTAAATTGGAGACTCATGATGACATTCTAGGTTTGTGGGCAATTATGCAGAGAAATCTTCCAGGTGGGCTTTGAACTATGAACATAGATTTGCCTTGTGCTCTGGGTTCTTTTGTTTGTTTTTCTTTTCTACATGTCTACATAAGGGGAATAGTTTTTCACTCTTTCAACTGTTGTTTTACTGTGGCACATATTTCACCTTGTAATTATATTTGTCCAGGGCCAGAAGGAAGGGGAGACCAAAGTTTCCACAGTCTTCCTGAAGAATTTCCATACAGTTCAGCCACTGTGGTATTTTATTCCCCACACATATATTTGGTATAATAATGATATGAAGGAAGTAAAACCTTCATTGTTATGTTGGTCCCTTGCTATGGAAAAGTTTGAGCAATTCTTTCAGAAGTCATTGTTAACTGAAATGCTAGAAACCATGGGCCAAAACTTTCAAAAATGGCCACTGATTTTGGATGCTCCCTGGAGATACCTGTAGGCCTGTCGTTCAGTGGTAATCCAGCTCCCATTGACTTTAATTGGAATTGTATGTCCTCAGCACTTCTGAAAAAAATAGGCTAAGTCTTAAAACTAAGATTTCTGAAATCAGTGGCCACTCTTGAAAATCTTAGCATTTGCACATGTAAGAGCTGCCCTTTCTCAGGTCAGTAGTGTAGTTATTTCTTTGCTAATCTGATTCTGCCAGCCTGACATTCAATAGCTCCTTATCTGCGAGTTGCTGCATTACCCACAAGTCATGTCATTCATTGTAAAGTACTATTGAGTATAAGGGTGATAAAGCCAGCGCCCTACTAAATTAACTTTACTGGTTACTTTTTGGCAACTTTTCATATATTTAATATAATTATGCTCATGATAAATCATTATTGGATCACATTCTGCGGTCCATACTCATTATTTATTCAGCCAAACCACATTGAAAATCAGTGTTTGACTTCAGTGGCAATCTCACCTGAATGAAAAATAACAGCCTCACCATTTGGCTAGTTGTTGATAATGATTACTGTGAGTGAGACTGTGACTTGGACTATATGGGCATGCATGGCCCGAAGAAAGAGTAATACCCCTTTGCTCTCCTGCATGACCTACTTGCACTTTGGACCAGGAATAACTGTGAGGAGCAGGTGCAGGAGGACTATCAGTTATCAGCCATTTATTGGCCCAAACCATCTAAATGATTTTGATCCATTTACTACACCATTTTGCACAAGGCTAAATGAAGCTGCATTCCTTTCTCCTGCACCAATGCTGACTATTTAGAGATGTTTAAAAATAATTTTCTGAAAGAAAACCATGGGAGCTTCAAGAAACTGGGGTTCTCTATTGCTGCAAAGCTAAAACATTGTACTTACAAAATTGAGTAACAATCTCATTAGAACTCAAATAAACATAGAGTGAGAAGGTCCAATAGCTGCAGGTTCCTGGTTTGAGATCATCTGAAATGTCAAGGAGCTTGGACTCTTCAAGCACACACCATAGATCCCACCTGGCTGACACAGGAAAGCAAGAACTGCACCTCCCTGACCCAGCTGGTACTTCTGAACTCCTGCAGGGAATCATCCTGAGAGAGGGCAGTCAGTGTTTGTATTGCCAGCCTCCCTCAGGGTTTCCAGGAGTAGCTCTCAGTTGTGGCTGAGACTCCATGGAACACTAGATACTATCATCATAGGTGCTGGAACTAGGTGTGCTGGGAGTGCTACAGAATCCCCAGGCTTGAAGTGGTTTCCACCATATACAGGGTTTACAGTTTGATTCAATGGCTCTCAGCACCCCCACTATACAAATTGTTCCAGCACCCCTGAATATCTTGCTGAGAAGTGCTAATGGCTTGTCTTTACGGAAAGAGTCATTGATATATAAGTAAAACCCTATCAAATCCATGATCCATTTTGATCAATTGCATGGCCAGAGGGTTTTAAAATTGATCAGTTTCACATTTATAGATGTTTACATCATTCTGAGTTGGGTGACCAGATGTCCTCTTTTTAAAGGGACAGTCCTGTATTTAAGACCTCCTGCAGGTATCCCAACTTTTTCTTAAAAATGGGCAAATTGTCCCATCTTCCCCCATCAGTACTAGCAGATCCTGCTGCTGGTTGGATCCCTGCTCGGCAGCCGCTCTCCCACCAGCAGTGAGTGCGGGGGTCCAGTGGCTGAAGATGAAGGTAGGTGTGCAAGGCTGGTGGCGGGGCTGGCCGCTCCCCCTGCTGGTCTATCAGTGCAGCCCCGGCTGCGTGCCAGTTCTCAGCTAGCAGGGCCATGCCCCTGTCCCATTTCCAGCTGGAATGGGCTGCGTGCTGCAGTGGCTGGTGTGTGCAGGCAGGTGCCAGGCAGCGGTCGGTTACGTGTAGCCTCTGCTACCCACCCATAAGCCGCTTACATCCTCCGTCACTGTCATCTCCCTGCTTTTGCCCCTTTGCCCTCCCCATCCCCGCTGCTCCTCCATTTCCCCCCCCCCCGGCAGGCACGTCCCGCTCCCAGCGTGGTGCAGAGAACCAGCCCCAAGTCGGAGTGCTTAGCTGACTGACAACCTGGCCAACAGGCTCCTTCCTTCCCCCACTTCCTCTGGCTGGGCTGGCACCCTGGGAAAGCCCAAGACCCTCCGGCCTGGGGCACTTTCCAGGAGGAGCTGAGTCCTGCATGTGCCAAATCCCCACAGAGCACTGGCATGGGGAAGCTTCTGTGCCCCTCCGCTAAGCTCTGGAGTGGTGCGGGGGGAGGGAGGGGGGTTTCTAGACTTCATACCCCAAATCTGCAGGCTCCACAGCAACCCCTGGGGCAGGGGCTTAGCACCCTCTTCACCCCCCCAACCCACCGCTCTGGGTCCTGCCCCCAGAGAGCATGAGTCAGCTCCATTCCCTAAGCACCCTCCCCTGCTGAGCCACCTCTCTGGTCCAGTTTGCTGAAGCCCCTGCAGTCAGTTTCCCTGGGCACAATGCATCCTTAGGACTTAACCCCTTCCTGCCCACGCTGTAGCCAGGGGGACAGGAGACAGCAGGGTTATGTCGGTGGCCAGCAGCAACCTGGAGGTGTTAGCTGCCTTTTGACACTGTGTGGGCAGGAAGGGACAAGTTGCTTCCAGCCACAGAGGAGTGGGTGGGGGAGATGAGCTCTGCAAAGACACCCAGGTCATTCCTCCCTTGCGGCTGAAAGCAGCTCCAGTCCCTCCCCTCCCACACAGCGCCAAAAGGCTGCTGCTGGCCATGTTCTGGTGTGAACCCTGACAGAAATCTGGGGCAGGGGAGCATGAGACCTTGCATGCCTGCCCCCACACACGTGTTGCCTTGGGAAGACCTGGTGCCAGGCACCAGGAGAGGTGGGTGCATCCTAGGGGCCCAGCCAGGCATGGAGGGCAGGGAGGGTCAGGTCAATCAGTCACCCCCTTGTGTGAGAGTGGTGTACAGCAGTATGTGTGTCACCCCTCCCCATAGGAGGGGGTAGGGATGTGTGTGTCACCCCTCCCTGTGTGAACTCTAAAGCCTTAAAGATAAGAAGATAAATAAAAAGAATCCAACTATGCAGTATTTCTTTTAAATGGGGGCTCAGTCAACTTGATGTTAATTTGAATATTTGTACTGCATAGTTCTGATTGATTGCTGATGAACTCACTTGAATACAGGTAATTTTACCAGGTGTCCCGTATTCAGCAGAGGGAAATATGGTCACCCTAGTCTCGACCCATAAGAGAATTGTGGGGGGGGTCTCAAAGCTGTTGTAGGGAGATCACAGAATTGTCACCCTCACTTCTGCACCACCTTCAGAATTCAGCTCTGAAGGCAGCAGCCGCAGAGTTTCCTGCAGCTGGAAGAGGTAACTAGAGGTGCGTCTGATCTTCCCCCACCCGGCCCGCCCTGCCCTACTGGGTCAGAACAAAAGTCCATTTAGCCCAGTATCCTGTCTTCCAACAGTGGCCAGTGCCAGGTGCCCAGAGGGAATGAACAGAACAGGTAATGATCAAGTGATCCATCCCCTGTCGCTCATTCCCAGATTCTGGCAAACAGAGACTAGGGACACCATTCCTGCCCATCCTGACTAATAGCCATTGATGGACCTATCCTCCATGAACTTATCTAGTTCTTTTTTGAACCATGTTATGGTCTTGGCCTTCACAACATCCTCTGGCAAGGAGTTCCACAGGTTGACTGTGCATTGTGTGAAGAAATACTTCCTTTTATTTGTTTTTAACCTGCTGCCTATTAATTTCATTTGGTGACCCCTATATCTTGTGTTGAGAAGTAGTAAACAACACTTTCTTATCTACTTTCTCTACACCAATCATGATTTTATAGACCTCAATAATATCCCCTCTTAGTCGTCTCTTTTCCAAGCTGAAAAGTCCCAGTCTTATTAATCTCTCCTCATAAGGAAGCCGTTCCATACCCCTAATCATTTTTGTTGGCCTTTTCTGAACCTTTTCCAATTCCAATATATCTTTTTTGAGATGAGGCAACCAAATCTGCACACAGTATTCAAGATGTGGGCATACCATGAATTTATATAGCGGCAATATGATATTTTCTGTCCTATTATCTATCCCTTTCTTAATTATTCCCAGCATTCTGTTCTCTTGCCGCTGCACATTGAGTGGATGTTTTCAGAGAACTATCCACAATGACTCCAAGATCTCTTTCTTGAGAGGTAACAGCTAATTTAGACCCCATAATTTTATATGTATAGTTGGGATTATGCTTTCCAATGTGTATTACTTTGCAAGGGAAGAAGAAGTCCTATTGCTCCCCAGCCCAGCAGACTAGCAGCTGGAGCCCGGTGAATGGTAGGAGGTCCCAGCTAGGGAGCCCCTAGCCCTGCCCCTCTCCCTCCCCTCCAATAGCTAGATTTCACATGGGAGGTCTGATTTCACAGTTTGCAACATGTTTTTCAGTGCAGTGAATTTGGGAGGGTCTTATGCATAAGCACACAGGAGAAAACTCATAAAATGGGAAGAATTACAATGCCATATAGTAACCACACCTACACTGAGTTTGTCATGTAGTTAAAACTCTGAGGCTTTTTTGTGTATTGGGGAAGAGGGGGGATGGTTAATGGCCAGGCCATGTGGCTGCAGATGAAGAAATTTGGATTAGGGTGGTGGGTCCGCAGGCTATGTCTAAGATTTCCAATGGGGTTCGCACCTCCATTTTTAGAGATCCACAAATGCAAGAAGGTTGAAAACCACTGGATTAGGGGTTTGTAGGTTTAATTGACGAGGCCTGAAACAAAGCTGCAGTGTGGTAAGCATTCACTTTGGTTATGAGACCCAGGAAAGAGACAGGGGCGAGAGAGTTGCTTCTGGGGAGAATGCAATGGTGCAAAAGGGAGTTGCCTGGGTGCAGGTTGTTGTTGTGCCCTGTTCAAGGAAACAGGACTCATGCAGATTTTGTAAATAAACAAATTATACTAACACACCTGATTCCATGTCACCAATTTCCATGTCAAACAGTAAACTGACCAGCAAGGCCCCATAGATACTGCAGTGATGGGCACTGATCAGAACTCTAATGGTGCATGTGTGTGTATATATACACCGCTCAGACATGCTCATTGGGAAGCTCCCACTGAGATCAGTGTGGCCAGGACAATGGCAAAGGATACTGTGGGGAGATTGGGAAAACATATGCAGAGCCATATAGAGATCTATAATATCTGCCTCAGATGTGCTGACTCAGTGGATCCCTTGGCCTCCCTAGCTCACACCTACTCCTGGCAACAGTTCCATCTTGGGGGCAATCTTGGCTGACTACAATGATGTTACAAGGGCTTGCAGTGCCTTGTGTCACCCCATAGTCTCTCCATCATAGATTTGTGTACCAGTCGGGGCCCAGCTCTCTTTCAATGGGAGCAGGATCTACTTCTCAGTTTGACAGTATGTTACTGGAGTCTGTAAAGGAGTTTGATATACAGTTTTTATGAGAAATACTCTGTCAAACTATATTGTATTTATTTAGTCAATCTTTAGAGGAATACTTTCCATGAAATATTTACATTTGGAAACTAAATAAAAGATGTATTTAATTTTCCTTTAGTATCTCAGCATGGATACAATTTCTTCAAGCTGAGCACTACAGTTCATAATGAGAGAGGTTTTGCTAATAGTTTTATATGTGGCCTATGGAGATTTTGTATCCATTCCTGAGGGGCAAATGGTATTAAAACATTATTAATGTTGTAAACGATCTTAAAGAGTTGCTGATTTAAATGTTGCATCCAACTTCTGTGTGATTTTCTTGTATAGGCCTTGTTGCAAATCTGCACATTCTTTTTGAGTTCTGTAATAAAATTCAGATACTATATTTTAAAAAGTCCTCTGTTAGGGATTCAGTTCTTTAAACTGAGATTTTGATAAATGCATTATGTGGAGGAAACAACACATTGGGAATTTGTACCATTCTGGTTTGGTAAATATAAAAATGAAACATTTGGGGTTATTCTTTTTTAATAGTTTTTTTGTAAAAAGAGAAATTAAGAAATGCACATATCAGTTAAAGCCCCAGTTCCATTGGCCCAGGGCCAGCTTTAGGGCGATTCAGCCGATTCCCCGGAATCGAGCCCCGTGCCCCTAAGAGGGCCCCGCAACGTCCCGAAGGAGTAGCCGCCAAAGTCCTGCCACTGTCTTCGGCAGCCGCTCAATCACTGCTGTGGAGGAAGGTCCCTCCGCCGAAGTGCTGCCAAAGGCATTGGCAGCCGATTGAGCTGCTGCCCAAGTCCCGGCACTGTCATCGTCGGCAGCTCAATCGTTGCCGCTCTCTTCGGCGGCATTTCAGCAATTAAGCTGCCGCCGAAGACAGTGGCGGGACTTCGGCGGCAGCTCCTTCGAATCGCGCCCCGTGGTGCCTAAAGCCGGCCCTGCATTGGCCAATGTCTGCTCTTGGATTCCAACTCGCAGCTTCCCTTTGAAACCTATGGGAGTTGCGTGCTTGTGTCTTCGAGCAGAATTTGACCAGATCTCTAATTCTGCAATAACACACAGCACATATGGTTTTTCACAAAAAGTTAAATAGTGAAACACATTCTTAACCACAGTAACTGTGCTTGGTCACAAATGTTCAAAAACACCTTTCTTTTAAAAAGGAAAAAATATATCAGTTTCTTTTGACATTACAAATTTAAATGAATTACATTTTAAAGCTACAACAAGAACTGAGTTACCTACAAGGGCACAGGTGCTGCTGCTGCTGATCTTATCTGACTTATCTAACGCAAAAAGTAATAGCAAAAATTCCTTAAGTATATCAGAAGCAGGAAGACTGCTAAACAATCAGTGGGGCCACTGGACAATTGAGATGCTAAAGGAGCACTCAAAGATGATAAGGCCATTGCGGAGACACTAAATGAATTCTTTGCATTGGTCTTCACAGCTAAGGATGTGAGAGGGATTGCCAAACCTGAGCCATTCTTTTTAGGTGACAAATCTGAGGAACTGTCACAGATTGAGGTGTTATTAGAGGAGGTTTTGGAACAAATTGATAAACTAAACAGTAATAAGTCACCAGGAGCAGATGGGATTCACCCAAGAGTTCTGAAGGAACTCAAATGTGAAATTGCAGAACTACTAACTGTAGTTTGTAACCTATCATTTAAATCCGCTTCTGTACCAAATGACTGGAGGATAGGTCCATCAATGGCTATAAGCCAGGATGGGTGGGAATGGTGTTCCTAGCCTCTGTTTGCCAGAAGCTGGGAATGAGCGACAGGGGATGGATCACTTGATGACTACCTGTTCTGTTCATTCCCTCTGGGGCACCTGGCATTGGACACTGTTGGAAGAGAGGATACCGGGCAAGATGGAGCTTTGGTCCGATCCATTGTGGCCATTCTCATGTTTTTATCATGCAGCTCATGCAAATGGATCCCTACATGTTTTACAAACCAAATCAGTGAGACTACTTGAATGAACAAGTCAAGCAGGGTTTGACCCTATATGTAGGTGGGAATCATTTCACTTGCCACTGAGAGGCAGCTGCTGCGGTGAAAACAAAGCCATTAACAGCCAGTATATAGCAATCCTGGGTGATTTCTGTCCCAGCCAGTGTTCCAAGACTATTGGCATCTAGGCCAAGTGAAAGGAAGCACCCGCAGAAGTAGGAAAAGGCACTAGTAAATTCTGACTGAGGACGGGGGCAGGTAGCAAGTTCCAAATGGAACGGAGACAAGGAGGCAGTGGAACTGGGATAGGAGTGGTGCACATATGGTAGGTTGACCAGATAGAAAGTGTGAAAAATCGGGATGAAGGTGGGGGGGTAATAGGCGCCTATATAAGAAAAAGTGCCGAATATCGGGACTCTCCCTATAAAATGAGAATATCTGGTCATCCTAACATATGGGGAGGAACATTTCCTAGGCAGCAAAAGCAGTGCCTCAACCCACAGGGGAAGAGGCAATGGGCTGCTTCTTTACACCCATCTTCTAGGTGAGGGGAGCATTGCAGGAAAACAATGCTAGTACAATCTTGTCTGCTCAGTGGCTTCCCTCCCCTCTAAACTATATCTTTCAGATTCAAGTAGCTGGCTGTCAGCTGTACCTCATGCAGCTGATTCAGATGTAGTCAGTGGGGGGGGGGTGTTCCCACTGAAGCTTGACAGGTATATGGAGGTGGGACCTAAGCCTACAGCAGTCATTAGTCCTCCTAATGCAGACTGGGGAGCCCTGTGAAGAAGCCATGGTGAAGTGTTGAAGGGGACCGTGTGTGAGAAAAGTAGAACAAGGAGTCATGTGAAGAAGGGGTACACATGTAAGGGGTAGGGGCAGGGGGTGAAGATCCATCAGTGGAAAAAAAGGCAGCTGTGAGAGAACCGAAATGGGTATTTGGCTAGCACACACAAATTAATTTGATTGTTCTTAAGTAAAGCAACATGTGATCACAAACAGTCAGGAAATTAAACCTCTAATAGCATGGCCCCTTCTCTTGAAAGACTCCAACTCCAGCTCTTAATATCATATTGCTGTGATGTTGGTTTATACCTGATTCAGAGGCAGGAGTTCCAGCTACTGAATCTCCACCACAGCTTCCTGTAGCCCCTCACAATTTCTTGGAAGTCTCACATCCACCTACTGAGCCAGCTCAACACTAGTTAACCGGTGAGATCTGATAGGTTCGCAGCACAACATAATCTACTTCGAAAGGGTCAAACCATGGCTAGCTACCCTCATCCTGAGTAACAGTACAGCAACAGAAGATGGCTCCACAGAGCCATTACTTCCCCTCACTCCTTTTTCTATCACACCATCCATATGTGTTTGTGTGTGTGTGTGTACGTACACGTGTTCATAGACATACAAAACAAAATACATTTGTGCAAAACTGTCGATCAAACCACAGATCAGCAAAGCAAAAATAACCCTTTACACCTTTAAAGCACTGTACAAAGTTGACCAATTTACACTGAAAACATGTCAGTCGGGGAACTGCAACACAGAAAGAAGTGAAGAGACTAGGCCAAGAGCACACACTAAATCAGTGACAGAGGTGAGATTAAGATTTGGGAATGCCTGGGTCCCAGTTACAATCTTTATCCACTAGACAACCCTGGCTCTCACTCAACTGGTCCAAAAACAATCAGACCTAAGTAACAAACTGAAAAACTTACCTGTCTTTATTACACAATCAACATTTTGTACCAGATATTCAGCTACCTTAAATCTGTGTTGTTTGAATGGATTATAGCAATTTGCACCAGCAGAGAATCTGACCCACTGGTTTCTAATTCAGAATAGTGCGTCATTTTATATTAGTAAATCTGTACTGTTCTGAACCAAAAGAATTTTTATTTATTTTGTTTAAAGAACTGACCCAAAGAGTCAAAGACACAAAGTATCAAATACTTGGAAATTTTAGTCTTTTTTTTATCAACAGTAAGATAAATGATGTGTTGGATGAATCTGAGCTAAGAAAATATAATCAAGGCCAAATGTAGACAAAGACTAATGCTATTCAGGGAACACACTGAAAACAAACTGATGTTGACCTCTAGTATCACCAATAGCTGCAGCCATATATATGAGATAAAGTTCAACTTCAAACCTGACTATTGTGGGATTTTCCATACTCCCCATTATTGCGGCATCAAAACATTTCCCTGATAAATTAAATCCCTAATAGATTTCACAAAGTTCTGCTTTTTTCCCCTCACTGGTTAAAGAAGACTGAGCAAAACTCTTTTTGTTTTTAAACTCATCATCATGCTAGTTATGGTGGAACCACTCCATAAAAGGAGAGTACCTTGTAATCTGTCCCTAAAATGCTAAAACTCTGGACTACTCTGATGTCTCTGGAAACTCTCCCATAGCCAAAGCTTCTTGATCTGGAATGCTTAATCCTCAACTCAGACATTCTTCAACTTGGGTTTTGCTTTGTAAGCAGCCTGGTTCCAGAGGTGCATAGCTGTCTTGGAGGATCATGGAAGGAGACCTGGTCACTGATGTAGGTGGTTCCATACTTACTGATGGCTATGAAGATCAGGATCAAGGTTTTTAATTGGTACTTGAAATGAACTGGACCCCAGTGGTAGGCTCAGAGCATGGGGTGAAGTCCTCTCATGACTGGTCTATTTGAGAAGGTGGACCTGCACTAGCTGGAACCTCAGTGTTGCATCTACCTATGGTAGAGACCGTCGAATTGTGGAAGTCAATGAATGGCTACGCAGGTGGTGTCGGAGAGAAGGCTTTGGATTCTTCGACCATGGGGTGGTGTTCCAAGAAGGAGGAGTGCTAGGCAGAGACGGGCTCCACCTAACGAAGAGAGGGAAGAGCATCTTCGCCAGCAGGCTGGCTAACCTAGTGAGGAGGGCTTTACACTAGGTTCACCGGGGGAAGGAGACCAAAGCCCTGAGGTAAGTGGGGAAATGGGATCCTGGGAGGAAGCACAAGCAGGAGAGCACAAGAGGGGAGGACTCCTGTCTCATACTGAGAAAGAGGGACAATCGATGAGTTATCTTAAGTGCCTATACACAAATGCAAGAAGCCTGGGAAACAAGCAGGGAGAACTGGAAGTCCTGGCACAGTCAGGGAACTATGATGTGATTGGAATAACAGAGACTTGGTGGGACAACTCACATGACTGGAGTACTGTCATGGATGGATATAAACTGTTCAGGAAGGACAGGCAGGGCAGAAAAGGTGGGGGAGTTGCGTTGTATGTAAGAGAGGAGTATGATTGCTCAGAGCTCCGGTATGATACTGCAGAAAAACCTGAGAGTCTCTGGATAAAGTTGAGAAGTGGGAGCAACAAGGGTGATGTTGTGGTTGGAGTCTGCTATAGACCACCAGACCAGGGGGATGAGGTGGACGAGGCTTTCTTCTGGCAACTAGCAGAAATTGCTAGATCGCAGGCCCTGGTTCTCATGGGAGACTTTAATCACCCTGATATCTGCTGGGAGAGCAATACAGCGGTGCACAGGCAATCCAGGAAATTTTTGGAAAGTGTAGGGGACAATTTCCTGGTGCAAGTGCTGGAGGAACCAACTAGGGGCAAAGCTTTTCTTGACCTGCTGCTCACAAACAGGGAAGAACTAGTAGGGGAAGCAAAAGTGGATGGGAACCTGGGAGGCAGTGACCATGAGATGGTCGAGTTCAGGATCCTGACACAAGGAAGAAAGGAGAGCAGCAGAATATGGACCCTGGATTTCAGAAAAGCAGACTTTGACTCCCTCAGGGAACAGATGGGCAGGATCCCCTGGGAGAATAACATGAAGGGCAAAGGGGTCCAGGAGAGCTGGCTGTATTTTAAAGAATCCTTATTGAGGTTGCAGGAACAAACCATCCCGATGTGTAGAAAGAATAGTAAATATGGCAGGCGACCAGCTTGGCTAAACAGTGAAATCCTTGCTGATCTTAAATGCAAAAAAGAGGCTTATAAGAAGTGGAAGATTGGACAAATGACCAGGGAGGAGTATAAAAATATTGCTCAGGCGTGCAGGAGTGAAATCAGGAAGGCCAAATCACACTTGGAGTTGCAGTTAGCAAGAGATGTTAAGAGTAACAAGAAGGGTTTCTTCAGGTATGTTAGCAACAAGAAGAAAATCAAGGAAAGTGTGGGCCCCTTACTGAATGAGGGAGGCAACCTAGTGACAGAGGATGTGGAAAAAGCTAATGTACTCAATGATTTTTTTGCCTCTGTCTTCACGCACAAGGTCAGCTCCCAGATTGCTGCACTGGGCAGTACAGCATGGGAAGAAGGTGACCAACCCTCTGTGGAGAAAGAAGTGGTTCAGGACTATTTAGAAAAACTGGACGTGCACAAGTCCATGGGGCCGGATGCGCTGCATCCGAGGGTGCTAAAAGAGTTGGCGGGTGAGATTGCAGAGCCATTAGCCATTATTTTTGAAAACTCATGGCGATCGGGGGAGGTCCCAGATGACTGGAAAAAGGCTAATGTAGTGCCCATCTTTAAAAAAGGGAAGAAGGAGGATCCGGGGAACTACAGGCCAGTCAGCCTCACCTCAGTCCCTGGAAAAATCATGGAGCAGGTCCTCAAGGAATCAATTATGAAACATTTAGAGGAGAGGAAAGTGATCAGGAACAGTCAGCATGGATTCACGAAGGGGAAGTCGTGCCTGACTAACCTAATTGCCTTCTATGATGAGATAACTGGCTCTGTGGATGAGGGGAAAGCAGTGGATGTGTTATTTCTTGACTTTAGCAAAGCTTTTGATACGGTCTCCCACAGTATTCTTGCCACCAAGTTAAAGAAGTATGGGCTGGATGAATGGACTGTAAGGTGGATAGAAAGCTGGCTAGATCGTCGGGCTCAACGGGTAGTGATCAATGGCTCCATGTCTAGTTGGAGCCGGTTTCAAGCGGAGTGCCCCAAGGGTCGGTCCTGGGGCCGGTTTTGTTTAATATCTTTATTAATGATCTGGAGGATGGTGTGGACTGCACTCTCAGCAAGTTTGCAGATGACACTAAACTAGGAGGCGTGGTAGATACACTAGAGGGTAGGGATCGGATACAGAGGGACCTAGACAAATTAGAGGATTGGGCAGAAAAAAACCTGATGAGGTTCAACAAGGACAAGTGCAGAGTCCTGCACTTAGGACGGAAGAATCCCATGCACTGCTACAGACTAGGGACCGAATGGCTAGGTAGCAGTTCTGCTGAAAAGGACCTAGGGGTCACAGTGGACGAGAAGCTGGATATGAGTCAACAGTGTGCTCTTGTTGCCAAGAAGGCTAACGGCATTTTGGGCTGTATAAGTAGGGGCATTGCCAGCAGATCGAGGAACGTGATTGTTCCCCTTTATTCAACATTGGTGAGGCCTCATCTGGAATACTGTGTCCAGTTTTGGGCCCCACACTACAAGAAGGATGTGGAAAAATTGGAAAGAGTCCAGCGGAGGGCAACAAAAATGATTAGGGGTCTGGAGCACATGACTTATGAGGAGAGGCTGAGAGAACTGGGATTGTTTAGTCTCCAGAAGAGAAGAATGAGGGGGGATTTGATAGCAGCCTTCAACTACCTGAAGGGGGGTTCCAAAGAGGATGGAGCTCGGCTGTTCTCAGTGGTGGCAGATGACAGAACAAGGAGCAATGGTCTCAAGTTGCAGTGGGGGAGGTCCAGGTTGGATATCAGGAAAAACTATTTCACTAGGAGGGTGGTGAAACACTGGAATGCGTTACCTAGGGAGGTGGTGGAGTCTCCTTCCTTGGAGGTTTTTAAGGCCCGGCTTGACAAAGCCCTGGCTGGGATGATTTAGCTGGGAATTGGTCCTGCTTTGAGCAGGGGGTTGGACTAGATGACCTCTTGAGGTCCCTTCCAACTCTGACATTCTATGATTCTATGAAGTATTTTCCAGTCCATTAGTAAATGACTACAATATTAGATAACATCTACTAGAGATAAATACTTTTAATCAGCAGGCCTAGATAACTTGTACCCTAGAATAATTTTCTGAGGAGATCTCTGGCCTGCTAATGTTAATTTTTAATAAACCTTGGACTACCAGGAAAATTCCGGAAGATGGGAAGAGTGCTAATGTTTGCATATATTCAAAAAGGGCAACAAGCAGAATGACCTGGGTAACTATAGAATGGTTAGTTTGATATCAGTCCTGGGCAAAATAATGGAAAAGCTGATACAGGACTCAGTTAATGAAGACTTAAAGGATAGAGATATAATTGATACCCATCACCATAATTTTATGCAAAATACGTCTTGTCAAACAAACCTGATTTTATTCTTTGACGAGGTTATAGGTTTGGTTAATAAAGGTAATTGCATAAATGTAAAACAATTAGACTTTTGTAAGGCATTTTACTAAGCATTGCATGACATTCTGATTAAAAAAATTAGCACTGTAAAATATCAATAATGCATGTGTTAAGTGGGTTAAGAACAAGCTAACTGACAGCTCAAAAAGTAGTCATCAATGGAGAATCATCATGGTATGGCGTGTTTCTAGTGGGGTGCCACAAAGATCAGTGCATGGCCCAATGCTATTCATTGTCCTCTAGAAGTAAGTATAAAATCACTACTGCTAAAATTTGTGGATGACTCCAAGATTGGCCTAATGGTAAATAATGAAAAAGATAGGAAAGTCATATGGCATGATCTGGATCTCTTTGTAACATGGGCCCATTTAAACCAAATGCATTTTATACAGCCAAATGCAAAGTTATATATCTATGATCAAGGAATGCAGGCCATACCTACAGAATGGAGGACTGTATTTTGGGAAGGTGATAGTGGAAAAGCATCTTAACATGAGCTCCCACTGTGATGCTGTGGCTGAATGGACTAATGTGATTCTTGGATATAGAAAAAAGGGAGTAATGAGTTAGGATAAGGAGGTGATTTTGCCTCTGTATGTCACAATGGTGAAATTGATATTGGAATACTGCACACAGTGTTTTAAAAGGATGTTGAAAAATTAGAGATGTTGCCAAAATGAAGGCTGGAGAAAATGTTTCACAGTGAGAGACTTAAAGAGGCCAATCTGTTTAGCTTACTGAAAAGAAAATTGACAGGTGACTTGATTGCACTGTATCAGTACCTTCACAGAGAGAACATATCAGATACTAAAGGGCTCTTTAATTTAGTGGAGAAAGGCATAACAAGAATCAATGCCTGGTTGCTGAAGCCAGACAACTTCTAATTAGAAACAAGTCACATATTTTTAACAGTGAGGGTCATAAAACCATGGAACAAATGACCAAGGGAAGTCGTGGATTCTCCATCTCTTGATGCCTTCAGATCAAAGCTAGGTGCCTTTCTGGAAGATGCTTTAGCCAAACACAAGTTATGGGGCTCAATACAGGGCTAACTGGGTGAAACTGAATGGCTTATGATATACAGGAGGTTTAGATGAGCTAATGCCTTTTTGGCCTTAAATTCTATGTATCTATGAAATGACTATCATGATGAAAAATTATGCATTTGTGACACCAACAATAGAGGATCCAGGATCTGCTTTCATGAACTGATATATATTAGCCCAATAAATGGCCTTGATTTGTGTATTCTGTTCTTTTTTAGTCAGATTCTTGCACTCTGCCCGTCCCCACTGAATCTGAGTGCTTCCAAAAGTATATTACATAAAGTTACTAGGATCTGTGATGTGTGGTTCTCTCACTTTTTCTTCCTTCCTTTCCATGGGGGTAAAGTTGTGTGTGATTCTTTTTTTTTAAGTGCATCATTGTCTAAACCAATGTCCTTCAATATCTTAAACAATGTTTTGCTCTCTTCTATCAATTACCTAAGTACTCCACATCTGTTTTCTATCATTTACTATAATAATGGATGCAATATTTAAACTTCACATTAATACCAACCAATAAAATAAAATAAACATAAAATAAAAATAAAATAAGCACATAACATTTTTAAACTTGAGATTGCAAATTCTTAAATTATTTCCTTCTTATTTGCAGCCTTACCACTTACATATTTCTCAATGTAGCAAGTTAATTGAAAGGTAAACTTCATAATTGGGTATAATTTTCAACAAATCCTTTGTTATGTGCTGCACTGCCATCTGCTGGAGGAGAGGTGGAAATTGTTATATTACTATTAAAAAGCTTATTTTCAATACTGTCTCTGTATTTAGAGGCCAAATCCGGATGCTTCCACTGGTAAAATACCCCCCAAGGTCAATGAGAAATTTGTACGAATAAGAAAAGAGTAAGGATGGTAGGATTTGGTCCTGTGTGTTTATACAGTGCTGCCTTTCTGAAGGGATCTTTCATACACACTTTCTAATATAAAGCTACAATGCTCTGGCTCCCCATACGCTTAAGGCTTATTTTAATTTTCTCTTTATATCATACAAACCATTTACCCCAGGAATGCAATTTTGAAGGAAGTGATCCCTGTTTTATCAGTGATGGTGCAGCACTTATGTATCATTACAGTCACGCCTGAAAGGCAAAGTAAACACCCGAACCCACACTTTCCAAGTTTTCAGATCCAAGCTTTTGCTTTGGTCCATTACACAGATCAGGGGTGAAGAGCAGATCCAAGGAACTGGAATCTGGACGGTTTGGTTCAAACAGAGTCTGTCGAGAAGATAGACGTCTTTGGATAGGACAAAGGGTGGTTACAACTCAAATGGCAACATGCTTCTTTTGAAACTAACTGAAGTCAATGGGGGCAGGATGTCACGTTCAATGTGTTGACAGACTGACTCAACCCCATGCTCTGGGTGTCCCTAAATGTCTGACTGCCAGAAACTGGGACTGTATGACAGGGGATGGATCACTTGATAACTGCCGTATTTGGTTAATTCCCACTGAAGCATATGGCATCGGCCACTGATGGAGGACAGGATACTGAGCTAGATGGACCATTTATTTGACATAATGATAAAACTTTCATTCATGGGCATGTCTAATTCATTCCTTCTGCTGTGAACAATTAAATGGAAAAGTCTGTGCTTGTTGGTGTCATATTGCAATCCATACTGGTTGCTCATTAGTAAACCTTAAGAATGTGGCTATAAAAAGATCAATCCTTAAAACTCAAATTGCTGTTTTACTGCTGTCCATCCGCTTGGCTGTAGTATTGCTCCTGTATTTCCTGCACAGCCAAAAGATTAAGTACTCTGTAGGCTACCCTGACAAATTTCCAATAGCTCCATGTTTGCTGTCGTTTTGATCATTTGAAACACTGTATCAATAATACTTTGTTCTGAGATGGTTCGTATTTTTAACAGTGAGGGTGACTAACCATTGGACCAAACTGTGATGGATTTGGAACTGCTCTGTAATAATTTCTGAACACTGTACATTGACCTGGTTATTCAGATGTCTACTGTAGGAATATTTTGGTTTAGTTTAATAGGGGGCTGTCAGGAAAAGTAAGCACAGAAAGAAAGAATGACAAGTTTAGCCACTTCTCCACAAACACTTTAGGGTTGTTAACAGACAATTCTAGGACAGGAGAAGGTCTGGGCTGACAAAAGATTTTTTAAAAGATATAAAAAAGGGACTCTCTCTCAAGGGGGCAGGGTAATTGTTCAGGGAACCAGGGTGAGACACAGACACGAACTGCAGTGTCTGAAGACATTAGGCCTGTCTAGGTTATCATCAGGGGATTGTAAGTCTTTAGGTAAGATGGACATGCATGTAGACTTGTCTTAAAATCCTTTCCCCCTAATGTTTTGTTCCTACTGCAAAACAAACAACACTTTGATTTAAGAAGGATGTCTGATCACTACGCTCAGCATTGGTCACAGAATCCCGAAGGGAAGAACTGCGGGTGCCAGACCTCCAGGGTAAGAACATGGATACACAGTGTATTGTAGACAAGGTCCAGGCTAAGAGAGGGAGAATTGGGGAATTCCGCCAAGATAAGTTAAGGCATGAGGCCTGGCACCTGGGATCAGAAAGGGGACTGAGATGCACAACGAGCCTTGTAACGATAACACAAACTACCAAGAGAAGTGGTAGATTCACCATTTCTCGAAGTCTTCAAATCAAGATTGGATGACTTTCTGGAAGATATGCTTTAGCCAAACATTGGGGTCAGTACCGAAGCAACCAGATGAAATTCTATGTATTATACAGGAGGTCAGACTAGATGATCTAATAGTTCTTTGTGGCCTTAAAATCTATGAAGACCTTTCTATGACCATTTGTGCTGCTGTTGTTTTATTTGTCTTTTCACTTTCCACTTGATTTTCCAATCTATACTTTGGAATCTGTCCATTTAATCATTTTAATGTCTAAAGAGAATACCTACAAAGAATGCACTTGCTGGTGATTTTCTGTATTCCTTCTGTTGTTATTTTATATATAAAACCAAAAAAAAATAAAATAAGAGCCTCTTCTGCCTGATCCTGCAATGGAGTTGTAAGCCTGGGCTGATGGCCTTATAGTTAGAGCCCTACCAAATTCATGGTCCATTTTGGTCAATTTCATGGTCAGAGGATTTTAAAAATGGTAAATGTCATGATTTCAGGTATTTAAATCTGAAATTTCACAGTGTTGTAATTGTAAGGGTCCTGACCCAAAAAAGAGTTGTCGGCGGGTCGCAAGGTTATTGTAGTGGAGTTGCGGTACTGCTACCCTTACTTCTGCATTGCTGCTGGCGGCGGTGCTGCCTTCAGAGCTGGGTGGCCAGAGAACAGCTGAAGGCAGAGCCACCACCAGCAGTAGCACAGAAGTAAGGATGGCCTGGTATGGTATTACCACCCTTACTTCTGTGCTGCTGCCTTCAGAGCCAAACTCCAGCCACCCAGCTCAGAAGGCAGTGCAGAAGTAGGGATGGCAATACCACAACCCCCCTAAAATAATCTTACAATCCCCTTTTGGTTCAGGGACCCCAGTTTGAGAAACGCTGGTCTCCCTTGTGAAATCTGTACAAAAAAGACCAGGTTTCATAGCGGGAGGCCAGATTTCATGGTGCATGACTCGTTTTTCATGGCTGTGAATTTGGTAGGGCTCTACTTATATGAAATGAGTCATGTATAAGTCACTGTCAGCATGACAGCTCCAAGCAGGGACAGGTGGGATATGACAATGGAGTGCAAGAGAGAATATCTTTGTAATAAAACAGATATACACATAGAAAGATTAGAATGTATTTAAATCATGTGAAAGATAAATAGCAGGTAGGCCACCATGGACATTAACAAATTATTATATATAAAAGAAACCCCAGCTTTATTATACTTTTTAAAAAAAATAATAACGGTGAGGGTATATACATAGATATAGATATATAAAGCTTTCTGTTTCCTTAGCCTTTAGGATTCATATTTTCACGCTTTCCTCGGTAACAATGAATGCTAGAAATCCACTGTTTAAAAAAAAATTAAAAGTGAAATTCCCAGGCAATATCATCTCCAGTATTTATTCAAACTGGAATGTGGCCAGGACACCTGGGTTAACAAGACCTACTCTTGCAAAAAGGGACATGCGATCGTTTGTGATTGCATGTAATCAGAACCTTACTTTTACTTCTCAGCCAAACGATTCATCGAGAGATGTTACATTTGGAATTGTTCCCCAGTGCAACTCCCTCTGTAGCTATGTCTGATGTGCCAGGCAATGGGGAAAAAAATATTGCTATATTTTATGTATTTCCAGGTGATTAAATCAGCGTTGGTTTGGATTCATTATTGAGTCTGTTGGCTTCCTGCCACATTAACTATAACAGCACTCCTGTGTTTGATGTGTCTGTATGACATGGCATAGGGTTTCTTTAAAATAGATCTGTCTTAACTCTTCTTTTTAATGTACTGTAATTGGTAGTAATAGGCATGGACAGTCTCTGGAATTCAAAACTTTTACAAACCTCTGGAATTTTGGGGGTCATAGAACTAGTGCAAGCTCACATACAATTTTACTAGTAATTTGACCCCTTTTTCCCCACTTCTGCCAAGAATGATTTGTTTTAAACATAAAACAAGTTTTCCTAGAAACATTAGAAACTTTTGCTCAGTATGGAGGATCGGATCACCCTCATTTTCTCTAAAAGCTAGACAGGCACAAATGAGTACCACAGAGGGTATGTTTATATTACAATCACTGGGTGTGTCTGTGGCTTTTGTAGACCACCCAAGCTAGCTTTAATCTAGCTAATTTGGGCCCCAGGGCAATGAAACTGTGAAAGCGCACCTGGAACTTTGGGTAATAATTACCTTGGGTAATTACTCAGGTGGCTGACATTTGTTTTCGCATGGCTTCACTGCTCTAGTACTTGAGTTAGCTAAATTGAACCTAGCTCAGGTATGTCCATGCAAGCTGCAATTACGTGTTATGACAGCAGTGTAGACATACCCATACAAGGTGATAAACCACTTCTAGTGAACTAATGCAGTCTCTTTCTCCCTCTCTACTTCTCTTTTTTTCAAATTTTCCCTCTAGCTTGTTTGCACTGAGCTACTTTTTTCACTCTATATTTCCACTGGAGTTATTCTTCTTCACAAAAGAACATGAAAACCTTAGCATAGTATAAAATTGAGAAATACTGGTTTGCCCATTCCTAGTTGCTAATGTTACATGTCCTTGCAGGGATTCAGATACTGAACCCTCTGATGGCAGAGGGGAATCCTGTTAACCTCCAGCTAAGGCAGACACTTAGCCATATGTCTTGTTATTCATCCGTTCCTCACCATTATGCTTCTGAAAGGCAAAAGACCACACCAATAGAAATGCTGATTTGGTAGTGCCGTAACTCCATAATGTGTAGGAGGAATGAGCATCTCTGAGTACCACCACACTGATAATAATGATGAACATATACTGCTACAGAATTATTCTTAAATATCTGCTCTATATTTCCACTTGTATATGATATAATTCACTCTCAACAATGTTCCAAAAACTCAAAGATTCTTCCTTCATTGCTGGACTGGCCAGAACCATCCATAGATTCCACCCAATGACAAAGCTGCCAAAACACAATGGAAGGAAAAGCCTTAAGGGATTTCTTTTTGGTGTGTATATAATGTTTCATTTCATTTATCAAAAAATCATAGAAATTTAGGACTGGAAGGGACCTCAGTATGTCATCTAGGCCAGTCCTCTGCACTGAGGCAGGTCTAAGTGTTATTCAGATCATCTCTCATAGGTGTTTGTCTAACCTGTCCTTAAATAACTCCAATGACAAAGATTCCAAGGTAATTTGTGCCAGTGCTTAACTACCCTTACCGTTAGAAAGTTTTTCCTAATATCTAATCTAAATTAGATTGCTATAATTAAAGCCCATTACTTCTTAATTAAAGCCCATTACTCAGTGGATAAGTAGAACAATTTATCACCCTCCTTTTATAACCTTTTACATACTTGAAGACTGTTATCAAGTTGCCCCTCAATCGTCTCTTCTCCAGACTAAACAAACACATTTTTTTCAATCTTCCCCTTAGTTCATGTTTTGTAGACCTTTAATCATGTTTGTTGCCCTGCTCTGGACTTTTTCCAGTTTGTCCACATCTCTCTTGAAGTGTGGTGTTCAGAACTGGACACAATCCTCCATCTGAGGTCTAATCAGTGCTGGGTAGACAGGAAGAATTACTTCTCCTGTCTTGTGTACAACACTTTAGCAAATAGATCCTGGAATTATGTTTGCTTTTCATAGAATCATAGAAGGTTAAGATTGGAAGAGACCTTAGGAGGTCATCTAGTCCAGCCCTCTGCTCAACCAACACCAACTAAATCAACAGTGTTGCGTGTTATTGACAGTGTGGCATTAGTTATTCTTGCAACAGTTATGTTATTGATTCATATTTAGTTTGTGATCCAGGAGAGCCCCCAGATCCTTTTCCTAGGCAGTCATTTCCCATTTTTTATTTGTGCAATTAACTATTCTTTCCTAAATATAGAACTTTGCATTTGTTCTTATTGAACTTCATCCTGTTTATTTCAGACCATTTCTCCAGTTTGTTAAGATCATTTTTAATCCAAATCCTGTCCTCCAAAGTGCTTAAATCCATCCCCACTTTGTGTCATCCACAAACTTTATAAATAGAAATCTACTTACATTGCAGAGAAATCACACTTTTCGTGGGTTGGTCACATAAATAGCAAATAGCAAATTTCATAGATGTGTACGTACAATATACAAGTATTGTACTATACTACTAGTAAGTTTCTAAGTCACCCTGGATAAGAGAGTCTGATAAATCAGGGGTTCTCAAACTTTTTTTGCTGGGACCCCCTTTGGAAATATTTCAGGCTGTGACAACCCACTCCTCATGCCATGCCACCCTTACTTCTGCGCTGCTCTTGGCAGCCTTCAGAGCTATTTGCCCAGCCAGTCGCCACTGCTCTCCACTCTGCCTTCATCACATGATTATGGTCAACTGTTTTTGCATTGTGGTAATCACAGAAGTTTTGCACCATATTTTATGAATAATGCATATTAATATTTTGAAGGTCAATTTAACGAATGAGGCCATATTTCACAATTTCTGAAAAATCTGCTAAACCTCAAATTAAGTTGTCTGTTTATAAGAGTACTATTTGTGCCATTATCAAAATCATTTATGAAGATACTGAATAGAACCAGACCCAGTACAGATCCCTGCAGGACCCCACTAGATATGCCTTTCCAGCTTGACTGTGAACTATTGATAACTAAGGCTAGGATTTTGTCATAGAGGTCGTGGAAGTCATGGACCCCAGAGCTCCAAGACATTGCGGGTGGTGGTGGGGATTCTGTAGCTCCTGGCCACTGCTGGGGGCAGGGCCCCCAGCAGCTCCGAGCCACCACGGGTGGCAGAGGTACCCCATAGCTTGGAGGTCCGAGCTGCTGTGGCTGGCGGGGTTCCCTCAGAGCTCCCAGCTGCTGCTGGTGGAGGAGGCCCCCGGAGCTCTGAGCTGGGGCCCCCACAGCTGCAAAGCCACCACGGGTGGTGTGGGGACCCAAGTAACTCCCCATTTTGTCAGGATATTTTTAGTAAAAATCACGGACAGGTCACGGACTTCTATGAATTTTTCTTTATTGCCCATGACCTGTCTGTGACTTTTACTAAAAATATCCGTGACAGAATCTTAGCCTTATTGATAATTGCTCTCTGAGTACGGTTTTCCAACCAGTTGTGTGCACATCTTAGGCTATATTTCCCTAGTGTGCTTAAGAGAAAGTCATCTAAAAAACCTTACTAAATTCAAGATAGATCACACCTAGTGCTCCCCCCCACATCCCATCCTATCCACCACAAGGCTTGTTGCCTTATCAAAGGAGGGTCTTAGATTGATTTGACATGATTTTTTCTTGACAAATCCACGATGACTGTTACTTATCATCTTATTATCTTCTAGGTGCTCACACATTGTTTGATTAATTGCTCCATTATCTTTCTAGGTACAGACGTTAAGCTGACTGGTCTATAATAATTCTCTTATAACCAAGCCTGCTCATTCAATTTGGTCACCTTGTGTACATTGATCCTGGATATGACATCAGTGCACTGATGGACAGTTTCTCCATCTTTATGGACAGAGCCAGACATCCATGCTATAGATGACCTAAAACACTGTTGATCATGGAGTGCTACTATTGTGATGCCTGCCATCTTGGCCAACACACTGGGAATTGCACTGGCAACTTTCAAAGCTAAAAGCATGAGGTCCTACAACTTGAGCTACAGAGCCAAGCTTGTCTCTCTGGGTGTAACAGACTCATAGCCTCACTCACTGCACACTCACCAGTAGGTTACAGTATCATATCTGTAAGACCAGGCTGTAGAGAGTGGAATCAGGCTGATTTCATTGATATCTCTCAGAGAGCTCCCAGAGGGCATGGGCAGTTGATATGGGTTAGGTCACAGAAAGAGAGAGGTGATGCTGATTTGTAGGGCAACAGTTTTTGATGAACTATCAGAAACGTGTCCTCAACTTTCAACTGAAGCTAGTGCCCAACCTTGGTGTCTGACTTAATTCAGGAGTCTCTCTTTCAAAGACCCAAATTGTAAGAAGATGGCATTGAGCTAAATCTGGTGAGAAGAGGCCAGGGGCTGAAAAAAATGTCCTTTGGCTCTCAGTCTAGACCCCTGTGAGCCTGTTTAAAGATATTGTTTTATTCGTCATCATTTATTTTTGTACTGATGCTTTATGATGATTCTAATTTCATTATGCTGGGTTGTGATAGTCTTGCTCGCAATGATTAGTACTTTACTCCACAAGTAATCCCATTGACTTTAGTGGGACTATTTGTGTTGTAAGGCATTCCTTCGCATGACTAAAGATATCACAAGCTGGCCCAATGTAATTTACCTTGTTGTACCCTACCAATATAATAGCCGTGTTGTATTTGAATTTACAAGTACAATTCTTAAGGTTATTCCTGGAAATTAGAGTGGCCAAATTCAATATCTCTGGGAATCACCTACAAAAGCCATGGAAAGGACCCCTGTCCCACAAAGTGGTTGTCATTTTGAATATGGTCCTTCTTCAATTGATGCAGGATGTGTAAGTCTGTCCAGTGTTTTGTGGGTACCTGTGGCGCCTCACAAGTATTGAGGGATACCATGAATCAGTAGACAAATATGTCTAATGAATGATCCAATATTCACATATTCAATATTCCTTTGGTTCTTTCACTTAGAAAGCTGGGCCCAGGTGAGAGTCAGCCAAATTCAGCTACCAGGCTAACACTATTGCCTGGAATTCTAATGTAAGTACATTGGGAAAAGTTAAGTGACTTTTATTACAGGGTAAGAGAAAACTGGTTCTCTTAAGCTCTATTTAACTCACTGTCCGAAGGTGTTTCCACATGAACAGGCAGACTTTAAGTTCTAATGACCCATAGTTTGGGACCTTAAATGCCACAGGTCCTGTAGGAAGGGAGTGATTTATTTTCTACAGGAACTCTGTGGTATTGAATGGAATTCACCCTGTTGGGCAGAAGGAATGTAAAGGATCCAGGACTTTGTATTAAGTTAGACCAGTGTATCTGTAAATAAATTAATTGGACCTGAATGTGATGATCTGCTTTTTTTAATCAGACGAAGGAGGACAGGTGAGGGATTGAAAATCAATACTAGTAATTAGAAGGCAGGCAAAAATATAGATGTGAGACCTACAGAGATTGAAAGTTAGGATGCAGACAGAGCAAAGTCTATTGGCGAGGGATCTGGAATAGGTTAAAAGAAAAATGGGTCAAACCAAAATCAGGCTTGTATTGGCTTCTGCTTTATAATTTTCAAAGCAAATCTTGTCTGTGTTCCCATCAGCTCTGTTTTATTATGACATGTCTCTCCAAGACTCAGTCAAATAGAAAAACTGAACAGTCGAGTTAATCTGCGGTAACTCAGAAATGATGCATTGCCATTCTTGTATACGATGCTGTGCGGACACATAGGTAGATAGTCCCTGCTCTGAAAAAGACAGAGCTCAATCTGTATCCCAGTGCCCCCACGCTCTCCCTGCCCTCTTCCCACCACACGTCCCCCATGGGGGGAGAGGGGCTCTGTCTTCCCACTACACTGGCTCCCCCCAGCACGTTCCGCTGTTCTTCTTGGCAGCCAGACCCGGGCAGGGAGTGGGATGGAACTGCTCCCAGATGCTGCCCAGTGCCGTGCAGGAGCTGCCTGGGAGCGCACCTGGCAGCAGCGGTGGTGGCGGGCTGCCTCCTGCCCAGGCCTGGACAAGGGCTGAGTGAGCTAGAGCCCTCCTTTCCCCCTGGCATGCTCTATGTGCAGCAGCAGCTGCCTCGGACAGAGGCTGGCTGGGGAGTGGGGCAGCGGCAGCCCGCTCCCTGGCCATGCTCAGCTTATGGCACAGGGGCCGACTCCACGCATGCCGGAGGAGTGGAGGCACTCCGGCTCACTCGGCCACTGTCCCCGTAAGCGGAGCCTGGGCGGGTGGTAGCCTGCCACTTGTGCAGCCAGGTGCTCTCCCAACCAGTGGCTGCGCTGCACCAGGCAGTGTCCAGATAGTGTCCCAGCATGGCTGGAAGAGGCTCTGGCCCCACCCCTTCCAGCCCCCACCTGGACCAGCTGCTGGGGGGGCACTTGACCCTCCATGCTCCCTGTGATGGGTTAGATCACAGAAACCCCCTTGGGAACTGCCACCTGATGTACCAAGACTACCCCTGCTCCTGTTTTCCCTGCCAGCTCAGGACTCCAGCACCCTGTCTTGCTGAGCCAGACACTCCCGTCTGCTCCAACACAGACCCAGGGTCTGAATAACTTGCCCCAAAGCTGCAAGTTTGCCTGAAAACAGCTCACAGAAGTGTGCTTGTCTTTAGTACTCAGATGCCCAACTCCCAATGGGGTCTAAACCCAAATAAAGCCGTTTTACCCTGCATAAATCTTATGCAGAGTAAACTCATAAATTGTTCCCCCTCTATAACACTGATAGAGAGATATGCACAGTTGTTTGCTCCCCCAGGTATTAATACATACTGTGAGTTAATTAATAAGGAAAAAAAGTGATTTTATTAAATACAGAAAGTAGGATTTAAGTGGTTCCAAGTAGTAACAGACAGAACAAAGTAAGTCACCAAGCAAAATAAAATAAAATGCGCAAATCTATGTCTAATCAAACTAAATACAGATAAGATCCTCACCAGTTCCAGAATGCTCCCTTTTACAGGCTAATCTCCTTTTAGCCTGGGTCCAGCAATCACTCACACCTCCTGTAGTTACTGTCCTTTGTTCCAGTTTCCGTCAAGTATCCTGGGGGGAGAGCGGGGGGTGGTGGAGAGGCTCCTTCTTTAGCCAGCTGAAGACAAAATGGAGGGGTCTCCCACGGGTTTAAATAGACTTTCTCTTGTGGATGGAGAACCCCTCCTCACTCCTATGCAAAGTCCAGCTCCAAGATGGAGTTCTGGAGTCACCTGGGCAAGTCACATGTCCCTGCATGACTCAGTCTTTACAGGCCAAAGCCATTGTCCACATGGTATCTTGTATGTCTCCAGGAAGACTTCTTATGTGGATTGGAGCATTCCAAGATGCATTGTTCCCCAAGTGCTTCCTGATCAGGTACTTAACCTTGCAAATTCCTTCCTAAAGAAACTGACCAAATGCCTCACAAAGCTTACTTAGAAACCAAGCAAGTATACAGCCCATATTCTTAACCTCAAGTAGAAAATGATATATGTGTACAAACAGGATGAATAGATATAGTAGACCATAACCTTTATGGAGATATGTTACATGGCACAGGCAGCACAAAACATATTCCAGTTATGCTATACATACATTTATAAGCAACCCCCCATAAAGCCTTATGGGGTACCCTGTCACACTCCCTCCCGACAAGTAGGGTTGCCAACTGTCTAATCGCAAAAACACAAACACCCTTGCCCTACCCCTTCCCTGAGGCCACGCTCCTGCTCCATCCCTTCTCTGATGCCCCGACCCCTGCTCATTCCATCCCCCCTCCCTCTGTTGCTCACTCTCCCCTACCCTCACTCACTTTCACCAGGCTGGGGCAGAGGGTGCAGGAGGGGGTGTGGGCTCTGGGCTGCGTGGTGGAGCTGAGGGGTTTGGAGTGTAGTGCCCCCTTTCCATCCGGTTACCTTGTTTAATGCCAATCTGGTTACAGGTTTTGATGGACAGGTCTGGGTTCTTCTGATCCCGCCAACCACTCAGCAGGGTGTATCTTCTTTATTTTTTCCTATGAATTTATTTGTCGGTGCCTCCATCCCCCTCGCTCCTTCCTGGCAGGGTCACCAGGGCAGCTTGGGAGGAAAATTCTAACCTCAGGATAATCCCCCTTACTTGCCAGATAGTTGGAGACTTCCAGGAAATAACACAAATACATATAATATATTCAACACGATAATTATATTAAACAGGAGACAAATATAACATAACAGGGTCAAACACTATTTTTAGGGTCACTGGTGCCCACGCTGATAATACCTGTGACTTTCCCCAGTCACGTGACTTGATGTAGCGAATGTAAGATTAGTGTCCCATTGGTACATGTACTTTGTTGGGGCCCTTGATGACCTATGACCATAAAATTCTTCTCTGCAGTGGTTCAGCAGTGTGGCTGACTGGGTTCAGTACAGCCCAAAGGACTCACAAGTGGGAGAAGGTGGTAAATCCCCCCACAGGTTTAATATGCAGCAGGTTATAAAATCCCCAAACCCTTACTCCCTGACTTGAGGACACAGTTCAGGGAATAGGGGGTCCCCAAACAAATTCCCTGACTAACTAAAAGATGGTGCACTCACAAACTCCATGAATGATCCTCAGATTCAGAGATGAATTTGGACTCCTCAGTCACTGCAGAGGGGCTGATCTCTGCTGGCAGGGATCCTCTTCAGGCAGGAATCAGGCTGCTTCAATCCCAGGATTTCCCCTCACCACAAAGGGGTGCAGGGCTCAAGGTGCAGATTACACAACTGTACTAAAATCCAAACTGTAGTCTCCCAGCCCAGCGTCCAGACACACACACAGCAGGCAGCAGCCCTGGACTAGCAGACAGAGCAGAGCTGACCATGTGGTGACTGGTCTTACCTAGGGAGCTGGAGGGTAACTCAGCCTGGCTGGGGAATTTTCCCAGGAAAACTCTACAAACTGGGAATCATCAGTGGAGAAGGAAAAGCCCAGCTGAGGGATCTTGCTTTCAGGTCCCTAGAGGCCAGTTCTCAGGGGGAACCCTGCATGCAGGCCTGGGACTCACTAGCTCCCCACACAGCCAGCCCTGCCCTTGCCCTTGCTGGCTCCAGATTGACTCAAAAATGGTTTCTCCCCTTTCCTGAACTCCCTGGGAGGGGCATCTCACTCCCTATTGGTTGCCAGGCAGACTCTGAGTCTGCCTTGGCTCCCCGTCCCTACCAGGGACAGGGTGCCTCTCTCTGAGCTGCCAACAGACAGAGCCCCAGGAATCTAGGTAATCTCCTTGGGGGTTACATGAGTACATGGGAGGGGGCTCTGGGCTGAGTCTGGGGGAGGGGCTTGGGTGCAGGAGGGGGTTTGGGGTGCAGGCTCTGGGAGGGAGTTTTGGTATGGGAGGGGGCTCAGGACTGGGGTAGGGGGTTGGGGCACAGGAGAGGGTTTGGGGTGCAGGTTCCGGACAGGCGGCGCTTACCTTGGGTGGCTCCCGGAGGCACCTGGCATGTCCGGCTCCTAGGTTCAGGGGTGGCCAGACGACTCTGCATGCTGCCCCTGCCTGAAGTTACCGGTAATGTTACCATGGTTACTGGCAATGGGAGCTGTGGAATTGGCACACAGAGCAGGGGCAGCGCGAAGAGACCCCTGGCTCCCCTGTGCCTAGGAGCCAGAGGGATACGCTGGTTGCTTCTGGGAGCCATGTGGAGCAAGGGCAGGTAGGGAGCCTGCCTTAGTCCCGCTGCACCACTGACCGGCCTTTTAGTGGCCTATTAAAATCTCCCGGATTGGTTTCAGTAGCCATCGGGAGATCAATTCCAATTTGGGGAGACTCCCAACCAATCTGAGAGGGTTGGCAAAATTATTGACAAGTCACCTCTGGATGGAGTTATTTAACATTTTCTAACACTAGCAGACAACAAGAGGTTAACAGTATAGTATAAGAGTAGCAAGCCTGTACAGGTGAATTTTAACCAGTCCTTGAAGGAGAAGTGGCTAAGGAATGGTTAAATTGTGTTCCCACTGTATTTCCTAAGATGCTCTGCGAACACATGATATGATCTATTTACACTGTGAACCTGATTCTAGTAAAAGGAGAAAGGTTTAGGAACATGGGCATTGATACTATTAATGCCAAATTATCACACTTTGTGAAAGAACATTATACGCAGGAACAACGTTCAGGAGCAGAATGGTGTCTGCTATTCATTTTTCTTACAGTTTCTGTAATTTATGATGATTGGCAATATTAATATGGGGATCTCTTTACTGAGGTAAAATCCCCACAAATTTCAACTGGAATTTGCCCTAATAAGGAGTTCAAGATCAGCTCCATTCTTATCCATTGTATGTGTTTTGCAAGCATCTCTTCAAGCACCACCATAATTCCATGAATGAACCTCCTTCCCATCAGCTGTCTTACACACACACACACACACACACACACACACACACACACACACACACAATTCACAGACATATCTGCTTTCTTCTTGATCCTCATTCATTTTACCCCATGACGGGTTGGATTCCAGAAACCCCCTTGGGGCTGCCAACTGATGTGCCATGACTACTTCTGCCCCTGCTTTCCCTGCCGACTTGGGACTCCAGCACCCTTTCTTGTTGAGCCAGACATGCCAGTCTGCTCCAACACAGAGCCAGGGTCTGAACCACATGCCTCAAAGCTGCAGACTTAACTGAAAGCAACTTAAGAAGTGTTCCTGTCTTTAACACTCAGATGCCCAACTCCCAATGGGGTCCAAACCCCAATTAAATCTGTGTTACCCTGTATAAGCTTTATACAGGGTAAACTCATAAATGTTTGCCCTCTATAACACTGTTAGAGAGATATGCACAGCTGTTTGCCCTCCTCAGGAATTAATACATACTCTGGGTTAATTAATAAGTAAAACGTGATTTTATTAAATACAGAAAGTAGGATTTAAGTGGTTCCAAGTAGTAACAGACAGAACAAAGTGAATTGCCAAGCAAAATACAATAAAACATGCAAGTCTAAGCCTAATACAGTAATAAAACTGAATACAGATAAAATCTCACCCTCAGAGATGTTTCAATAAGTTTCTTTCACAGACTAGATGCCTTCCCAGTCTGGGCACAATCCTTTTCCCTGGTATAGCCCTTGTTCCAGGTCAGGTGGTAGCTAGGGGACTTCTCATGACTGACAGCCCCCTTTGTTGTATTCTACCCACTTATATATCTTTTGCATAAAGCGGGAATCCTTTGTCCCTCTCTGGGTTCCCACCCCTCCTTCTCAATGGAAAAGCACCAGGTTAAAGATGGATTCCAGTTCAGGTGACATGATCACATGTCACTGTAAAACTTCATTACCCACTTGCCAGCACACAGGTATACAGGAAGACTTACAAGTAAACCAGAGCCATCTACAGTCAATTGTCCCGGTTAATGGGAGCCATCAAGATTCCAAACCACCATTAATAGCCCACACTTTGCATAATTACACTAGGCCCTCAGAGTTATATTTCATATTTCTAGTTTCAGATACAAGAGAGATACATTTATACAAATAGGACGACCACAGTCAGTAGATTATAAGCTTTGTAATGATACCTTACAAGAGGCCTTTTGCATGAAGCATATTTTACTTACATTATGTTCACACTCATCAGCATACTTTCATAAAATCATACAGAGTGCAACATCACAACTCCCTCCTGCATTTTGCATTAACTACCCTTTTTCCCTATGCCCAGAGCATGAATAAGGGTGCACCATTAC
This sequence comes from Trachemys scripta elegans, assembly GCF_013100865.1. NCBI lineage: Eukaryota > Metazoa > Chordata > Testudines > Emydidae > Trachemys > Trachemys scripta. The sequence goes on along the minus strand of NC_048298.1, from coordinate 20,558,360 downwards.
CTGTGCATGTCAGAAAATCCATTGCAGTGCATTTGGCTGTTGCCGTGCCATCTCTGATAATCTAATCCTTGGGGCAGCTTCAGGCACTTGCTCTTTTTTGCTATCCCTTTGATGTCCATTATATCAGTGGTTCTCAAAGCCGGTCTGCCGCTTGTTCAGGGAAAGCCCTGGGTGGGCCGGGCCGGTTTGTTTACCTGCCGCGTCCGCAGGTTCGGCCAATCGCACCTCCCATTGGCTGCGGTTCACCGCTCCAGGTCAGTGGGAGCCGCGATCGGCCGAACCTGCAGACGTGGCAGGTAAACAAACTGGCCCGGCCCACCAGGGGCTTTCCCTGAACAAGCGGCGGACCGGCTTTGAAAACCACTGCATTACGTTAATCCTGGTCATCTCTGAGGTGTTTCATCTCCAAGTGCCAAAGGGGAGGAGCTGAGCACCAGAAGGTTCCAGTGGGGAGAAAGAAAGGGTGCTGAAAGCAGAGAAACCTGCCATACACTGAGCACCCACTATAGAATTGCTCTCCCCCCAGGTGGAGCTAATATCTTGGTTGCTCCCATTAAAGCACCAGTCTAGCTGCTTTCTTTTTCTCTTACCAACCCAACTTGCACTTAGCTGGAAGAGCAGCATAAGCTGGAATCACACAGGTCTCAGAAAGCTACCAAAGGAACTCTTCTAACCCCTGGCATGGATCTCTCTGTTAACTGGGAATAGGATGCTAAGGGAGCAGGGTAAACCGTTAGGGGAAAGGGAGAAAAATAAACCACAACAGAATAGGCTAGAGAAAAATGAACAGAAAAAAATGGTGACATTGTGGCAGCTATGCTGGGGCTAGATAGGGTGCAGGAGGAGACTGGAAGATTGTAGCTGATATTCTATTGCAGAAGGTTCCAGTCAATAAAGGGTCGAAGTAACCAATTCTTCCCAAGAATAGACATGTTAATTCCTGATCTGACCAGCTGATGTCACTAGTGTACCATAGATCACATATTCAGGAGGAAGCAACAGAGGGTCCTGTGGCACCTTTAAGACTAACAGAATTATTGGAGCATAAGCTTTCGTGGGTGAATGCCCACTTCATCAGACGCAGGAGGGTGGATTCAGGAAAGGCTTTGCAGGTTGTACAGACTGCTGCTATAATGTTCTCTGGTTTCTGCGAAATGCTGCAGTGTCCACAATAAACTTGATTTTCAGAGACTTTTGCACACCCCATTATGCACCTACATATGACACTGCCAAAATGATCGCACACACTTGTTGGATAATTGTGAGCACACATACCAAAAATGAGTAACGGTGCGATCTTATTAATAATTGTAACCCTTTGTCCACCTTCTTTCTTCATTTACACACACAGTTACCTGATTGATAACACTCGTTCAATACTGCAGAAAAAGATACTCACCAATATTCATTTGGGTTCTGACCAACTATCTGGTTTGACCTTATCTGTCCCCCTTATCAGTCACTATTACAAACAGGAATGTGAATGGGATTTTCTTCATGCTAATATTTGGAGAATAGCTGTTCTTTGTCGGTGAAATTCACAGTCAGAATAGAGCCAGCACAAGACATGTGCACCAAGTCTTGTTTTGAGATCTGTGCACAAGGGTGAATTTCACCCATCATTAGGGTGACCAGACAGGAAATGTGAAAAATCGGGACAAGGAGTGGGGGGTAATAGGAGCCTATATAAGAAAAAGACCCCACAATTGGGACTGTCCCTATAAAATCGGGACATCTGGTCACCCTACCCATCATTCATGTAGTCTACAGTGCCTGAAAATCTCACTTGGTTCCTATCTGCTTCTCTGATTACTTAAATACCTTTAAGAACCTGGCCCTTTGTTCTAAATGGCATGGGCAAAGTACATAATACCACATACTCATATAATCTAATGATTTATGATGCTACGAATATTTCAGCCATGTGGTTTTGTCTTTAGTAATAGGAATTTAGAAACTGTTAAACTGTAAAACTAGTTAAATTCATGGGTTGGGCCAATATTAGAAGACTTCCACTACCATGTATTCAACTTATCCAGTATCAAACCCAAAGCATCCCCAGTAGCCAGTGATGGGACATTAGATAGGGAGGGCTCTGAGTTACTAAAGAGAATTCTTTCCCAGGTGCCTGTTTGTTGGGTCTTGCTGAAAATGCTGAGGGTCCATATTTGGGGTCAGGAAGCAATTTTCCCCTAGGTTAGATTGGCAGAGACTCTGGGGTTTTTTCGCCCTCCTGTGCAGCATGGGGCACAGGTCTCTTGCAGCTTTAAACTACCATAAATGGTGGATTCTCTGTAACTTGAAGTCTTTAAATCATGATTTGAGGACTTCAGTAACTCAGACGGACAATACGGGTCTATTACAGGAGTGGGTGGGTGAGATTCTGTGGCCTGCAATGTGCAAGAGGTCAGACTAGATGATCATGATGGTCTCTTCTAGCCTTAAAGTCTATGAGTCTGTCTCCTCTGTCTGAAAGTAAATTTTGTGCATAAGAACTGGATATGACCTCTCCATTTTACACAACACAAAGAAGAAAATATATTATTTCAACACATTTGAATGCTTTCATATAATGATGCAAATATTATTACAAGCTTGATTATGTCATTGCTGCTAATTATGCCAAAACATATATGCTGATGGCACATACAAACTATTTTGTTGTCTTAATATGACTGGCAAAATGCCAAAAACAGATTAATGGCAGGGTGCCAGCTGTGTGCCCTATGTGATTGTATCTCAGTCTCTCTAATTAAATGAAGGGCTGCTTGATAAATCATCTAGTGACAACATTTGTTTTAAGTCAAATCCTCTGTTGGGTGAGCCCTTGAGAGTGATTTTCATGTTTTCTTGCCCTAAGAATATATCTTTGTCGGTTGGTGTTGCCCATAAATGAGAGTTGGATTATAAACCAAATGGTTGCATATGGGAGAAATCTACACCATGATACATAACCAGATTCTATAATTGCTTGGCGATTGTTTCCCATCTAAACTGTTTTCTGTCCAGAACCCAATTTCTGTCAAAATGGAATTTTTCAGGCTGTCTGCTTTCCCTGGCAAATTTTAGATTTTTTTGTCAAAAAAAAAAAACAACAAAACCCCAGACACCTGAAAGCCGAAAAGCCTTCAGCTGAAAGCCAAACATTTTGATCTGGAAATGTTACCATAGCGCTTCCTGGGAGCTGTAGTTCTGGTCCCTCATGTAAGGGACTAATGCACAGGCGGTGCAGCCTAATGGTCACAGCTGGGCTGAGGTCTGCTCACCAGGGCCAGTAGTGGCAGGCAGGAGTTGGATGAATCACAAAAGCCAGGTTCTATAAGCAAGAGTCAGGGTCAAAGTCAGGCCGAGTTCAGAGAGTGTACTAGTCTGAAACTAGGAGGTAAGAGCCAGGGTCAGAGACAGGCTGGAGATCAGAGGCAGTACCAGTTTATGTAGTTACCCAGACAACTTCCTGGTGGCAACCCCTAAAGGTTAAATAGGGTGCTTGGCCAATCAGAAAATTGCAGCGTACCATCACTCTGGGTCTCTTGGGTGGCACTTCCTGTGGCACCTCCTTTCCATAGTGTTCCCTGTCTATATCTCTACTTGGCCTTCTGGTGGCACTGATGGACTATCAGCTTCTACAGACTTGGGTTCTAGTCTCTGGTTCTTTACATATCACACTCCATTCTCTTCTGTGGGCAGCACTTCCCATCTCAACTACAACTTTCCTAATTCACTGTGGCCATAGTATTCCTCTGATGCAGCTCAGCAAGATGGGAGATCAGGGGATATATACATTGACTGGAATAACCAGCTCCCAGAAAAGAATAGGAGCATAAGCCACTGGGGCCAACATTTCTGAATAGAAGATTTCAGCCAAAATTTATGTTTTTTCACCAAAAAGTCAACATTTTTAATGAAATAAACAAATACCAGAGTTTGTTTGGAGTACCTACCCCTCACAGAAAGCACAGAGTAATCTGAGGGATATAAGTTTTTAAGGGTTGTGAAAAGATTTGTTTATTTCTAAATAAAGCTGGTGTTGAGCCAAATCACTCTGTATTAGGGTGACCCGATGCCCCGTTTTTAAAGGGACAATCCATTTTTTCATAGGTTTCAGAGTAGCAGCCGTGGTAGTCTGTATCCGCAAAAAGAACAGGAGTACTTGTGGCACCTTAGAGACTAACAAATTTATTAGAGCATAAGCTTTCGTGGACTACAGCCCACTTCTTCGGATGCATGTAGAGTGGCCCAGGGGAGGCCATGGGTGGGGGAGGAGGGACGGAAAAGGACATACTGCAGTTTGAAACTTTAACTCTTATTGAAGGCCAGCCTTCTGATGCTTGGGCAATCATCTGGGGTGGAGTGACTGGGTGGCTGGAGGCCCCCCCACTGTGTTCTTGGGTGTCTGGGTGAGGAGGCTATGGAACTTGGGGAGGAGGGCTGTTGGTTACACAGGGACTGTAGCGGCGGTCTCTGCTCCTGCTGCCTTTCCTGCAGCTCAACCATACGCTGGAACATATCAGTTTGATGCTCCAGCAGCCAGAGCATCGACTCTTGCCTTCTGTCTGCAAGCTGACACCACTTATCATCTTCAGCCCGCCACTTGCTCTGTTCATCCCGTGATTCAGCCGCCACCTCTCCTCTCGTTCATATTGTGCTTTTCTGTAGTCTGACATTGACTGCCTCCACGCATTCTGCTGTGTTCTGTCAGCGTGGGAGGACATCTGGAGCTCTGAGAACATATCATCCCGAGTCTGCTGTTTTCTCCTTCTAATCTTCGCTAGCCTCTGTGAAGGAGAAACATTTGCAGCTGGTGCAGGAGAAGGGAGAGGTGGTTAAAAAAGACACATTTTAGAGAACAATGGGTACACTCTTTCATGTTAAATTTTGCTGTTCACATTACACAGCACATGTGCTTTCATTACAAGGTCGCATTTTTCCTCTTATATTGAGGACCTGCCGGTTTGGTGTGAGAGATCACTCACGCAGTGCCAGGCAACAGATTTCGGCTTGCAAGCAGCCATGGTAAGTCACAGTCTTTTGGCTTTTTTAACCTTCTTAACATGTGGGAATGGTTTCAAACAGTAGCGCCCTCATTTCCCATACCAAGCACCCCTTGGGTTGGCCATTTAAAATGGGTTTGCAGTGTAAATGGAGGGGCTGCAGTTTCCGGGTTAACATGCAGCACAAACCCAACTACACACCCCCAATTCTCTGGGATGATCACTTCACCCCTCCCCCCTACCGCGTGGCTAACAGCGGGGAACATTTCTGTTCAGCCGAGCAGGAACAGGCACCTCTGAATGTCCCCTTAATAAAATCATCCCATTTCAACCAGGTGACCGTGAATGATATCACTCTCCTGAGGATAACAAAGAGAGATAAGGAATGGATGTTGTCTGCATGCCAGCAAACATCGGGACCATACGCTGCCATGCTTTGTTATGCAATGATTCCAGACTATGTACTACTGGCCTGGCGTGGTAACGTGTCCTACCATGGTGGATGGGATAAGGCAGCCCTCCCCATAAATCTTTTGCAAAGACTTTGGGAGTACATGAAGGAGAGCTTTCTGGAGATGTCCCTGGAGGATTTCCACTCCATCCCCATACACGTTAACAGACTTTTCCAGTAGCTGTACTGGCCACGATTGCCAGGGCAAATTAATCATTAAACATGCTTGCTTTTAAACCATGTGTAATATTTACAAAGGTACACTCACCAGAGGTCCCCTGTGTGCCCTCAAGGTCTGGAAGCACGCCTTGGGTGAGTTCGAGGGTTACTGGTTCCAGGTCCAGGGTGATAAACATATCCTGGCTGTTGGGGAAACCGGTTTTCTGCTTCCTTGCTGCTGTGAGCTATCTACATTATCTTCATCCTCATCTTCCTCGTATCCCTAACCTGCTTCCCTGTTGCGTGTTTCTCCATTGACGGAATCAAAGCACACGGTTGGGGTAGTGGTGGCTGCACCCCCTAGGATCGCATGCAGCTCTGGGTAGAAGCGGCATGTTTGCAGCTCTGCCCCGGACCTTCCGTTTGCCTCTCTGGCTTTGTGGTAGGCTTGCCTTAGCTCTTTAATTTTCACGCGGCACTGCTATGCGTCCCTGTTAGGGTCTCTGTCCTTCATGGCCTTTGAGACCTTTTCTAATATTTTGCCATTTTGTTTACTGCTACAGAGTTCAGCTAGCACTGATTCGTCTCCCCATATGGCGAGCAGATCCCGTACCTCATTTACTGCTACGGAGTTCAGCTAGCACTGATTCGTCTCCCCATATGGCGAGCAGATCCGGTACCTCCCGTTCTGTCCATGCTGGAGCTCTTTTGCGATCCTGGGACTCCATCATGGTTACCTGTGCTGATGAGCTCTGCATGGTCACCTGTGCTCTCCTCGCTGGGCAAACAGGAAATGAAATTCAAAAGTTTGCGGGGCTTTTCCTGTCTACCTGGTCAGTGCATCTGAGTTGAGAGTGCTGTCCAGAGTGGTCACAATGAAGCACTGTGGGATAGCTCCCGGAGGCCAATAACGTCGAATTCTGTCCACACTACCCCAATTCTGACCCGCAAAGGCCGATTTTAGCGCTAATCCCCTCGTCGGAGGTGGAGTAAAGAAACCGGTTTAAAGGGCCCTTTAAGTCGAAAAAAAGGACTTCATCGTGTGAACGTGTCCAGGCTTAATTCGAATTAACGCTGTTAAATTCGACCTAAACTCATAGTGTAGACCAGGCCTCAGTCAGGGCTGAGCAACAATAGTACAAGGTATTAAGCCCAGGCCGTAGGTTGGGGCGGGGCAACAAATGCTGAGCCAGGAGCTCAGGCCCGCAGTCAGGGCTGAGCAACAATAGTACAAGTTATTAAACCCAGGCCCTAGGTCAGGGCGGGGCAACAAACGGTGAGTCAGGAGCTCAGGCCTTCAGTCAGGGCTGAGCAACAATAGTAGGCCCCAAGCCTCAAAAGGCCTGGGAGGGGGGAGACTGCCACCCACGGGTTGGGTGGCAGGGAGAACGCAGGCCCTCCCACTCCACTGCGTCCCAGCCCGGGGCCCTAGCAGTGGCAGAAGACCCGCTGCTGTCAGTGGGGATCCTGGCCGCAACACACTGACATAGGATCTGGCAGTGCTGTAGCCAGACTGGGGTCGGCTGCCTCTGGGCTACTTCCACATTCCCCCTTGGGGCCTACCTGGCTCCTGGTGTCGGCCTCTGGGGGATCCAGGACCATGGGTTTGTAAGGGCAGGGATTGATCGGCAGGTCCGGCAGCTCCTACGGATAGCGGGCGCAGGGCAAGTCTGGCGGCTCCTCCAGATAGCAGGCGCAGGGCAGGCCCAGCAAGTCCTGGTGGCTGCCTTGGGCCGTGGGGTCTTCCCAGTCACGAGCTAGGTTGGAGACTTCTGGTCTATCCGGCAGCTGGGGCCTGACTGAGCTGTGAGGGCGAGCTTTTATACTTCCAGGTCGCTGTCTGACCCTCTGAGGGTCAGGCTCAGAGCTCCTTAGCTCTGCCCACTCCGGCCTCTGGATGGGCTCTTCCCCCTCTGGGGCGGCGGGGAGCCACACCGCCTCACTACAATGTTAAAGAAGCATAGACAGACAAGGTGGGTGAGGTAAATCGTTTATTGGACCAACTTTGTTTGGTGTGAGAGACACGCTTCTCTCTTACCAACAGAAGTTGGTCCAATAAAAGATATTACCTCACCCACCTTGTCTCTCTAACATCCTGGGCCAACACAGCTACAACTACACTGCATAAAAAAAAAATAATAACGTCAGATAAAGTGAAAATCTTAAATGAATCAAACTGGACCATAGAATCCCTAGGGATAGAAATTCCATGCTTGGATAATAAGGATGTAGCAATAGGAAATACTACCAACCACCTGAACGGGATGATGACAGTGATTGTGAAATGCTAAAGGAAGTGGTTAGAGAGGCTACAAAACCAGAAATGTAGCAATAATGGGTGATTTCAACTATCCTAATGGTGACTGGATAAATATCTCCCTAGGGCATGATGCAGAGATAAAATTTCTAGACACCATAAATGACTACTTCTTCGAGCAGTCCTATGAGTCCAGGAACTCACAAAGGGAGAGGCAATTTTGGTTTAGTCCTAAGTGGAGCACAGGATCTGTTCCACAGGGTAACTCTAGCTGACCTGCTCAGCAGTAGTGATCATAACATAATTAAATTTGGTATCCTTATAGAGGTGGGGGGAACCCCCCACCCAACACAACAGTAACATTTATCTTTTAAAAGGGAAACTATACATGAGAGAGCATGCTAGTTAAATGGAAATTAAAAAAAAGGAATCACAAGGTAGAATGCCTGCAAGCAGCATGGAGACTACATAAAAACACCATGATGGAGGTTCAGATACACTGTATACCCCAAATAAAAAAGACAGGAGGAGGACCAAAAGAATGCCACCATGGTTAAAGATCAGAGTAATGGAGGTTGTTAGAGGCAAAAAGGCACCCTTCAAAATTTGAAGGTTAAATCCCAATGAGGAAATTAGGAAGGAGCACAAACTGGCCAGTAAAGTGTAAATGTATAACTAGGCTGGCCAAAAAAGAATTTGAGAAGCAACTTGCTAATGATGCTAAAACTAACAGTATTTTTTCTTAAGTACATCAGAAGCAGGAAGCCTGCCAAATAGGCTGTAGGGCCACTAGATGATGAAAGTGTTAAAAGTGCACTCAAGGAAGACAAGACCATTACAGAGAAACTAAATTAATTCTTTGCACAGGTCTTCACTGGAGAAGATCTGGGGGAGATGCCCACATCAAAGATATCCTTTTTGGGCAACAAATCTGAAGTACTGTCCGAAATTGATGTGTCAGTAAAATAGGTTTTAGAACAAACTGATAAACTAAACTGTAATAAGTCATCAGGACCAGATGGTATTCACCCAAGAGTTCTGAAGGAACTCATATATGAAATTGCAGAACTACTAACTGTACTATGTAACCTATCACTGTAATCAGCCTCTATATCAGATGAGTGGAAGGTAGCTAATGTAACCCTGATTTTTAAATAGGACTCTAGAGGAGATCCTGACAATTTCACATAGGTAAGCATAACTTCAATACAAGGCAAATTGGTAGAAACTATAGTAAAGAACAGAATTATCAGACACATAGATTAACACAATTTGTTGGGGAAGTGTCAACACAGCTTTTGTAAAGGGAAATCACGTATCAAAAATTTATTAGAATTCTGAATTGCACTATCTTTAAAAAATAGGGACAAGCTAAAAGAAAGCTCTCAACTAACATCAATTGTTGTAGCTCCATTGACTTCAGTGGAGCTGAATCAATGTACACCAGCTGAGGAATGAGCCCATAATATTTTGTGATATTAAATTAGTTACAGAACAGACATTACCAATAAGAGGAAATTATATGCTGACACAAAGCAGATTGTTAAGCCTAGATTGCTTTTTCTGAATGAAGAATCTTCTATATTTAAACCTGGAAAACTATGGGTCTAGTTGCTTTTGCTGGTCCAGGGGTCCCTCAATGGGGAGAACAAGCATTTTAACCTCTCTTTTGGTAACCTCTGGTGAACAAAGTAGCATTCTTATTAGGGACAAGTGAATAGTATTGTGTGGTGGTATAATAGTAGTGTGGTCTAGTGGACAGGGCACTGGACTAGGCATTGGAAGACACGGCTTTGCATCTGATCTGTTGTCTGACCTTGGGCAAATCATTACACCTCTCTTGGATTCTTATTCCCCTCCTGCCTTTTGGCTGTCTTATCTGTTTAGAATGTAAGTTCTTAGGGGAAGAGATCATCTATGAGCTTTTACAGTGCCTAGCACAGATGGATCTCGTTTTCAGTTGGGGCCTCTAGGTGCTACTTAAATACAAATGATACCCATTACCATATGACATTTGGGGTATCTCACACACATTTTTTTGTCTGAATCACTTATAAAACTAGCTCAAATTTACAGACCAGTATTTCCTTGTAATTTAAATCTTAAGGAGTTAGATCCCCAGAAGCTGTAAATCAATGTAGCGCCATTGGTTTCAGTGGAGGCTATGATGACTTGCACAAGCTGGAGATCTGGCACAATATTATATCAAAGGTGAATTGATTTAAAAACTAACAATCATGCAAAAATAAATAAATAAATAAAAGCTTTCCTCGCTAAAGAGAAACCAGTGAGCGCTGTGTGTTTGGATTAGACCATTACCCACCAAAAGCTAGGCTATCACATAGATATAGCTTGCATGTGGGTTGTACATCCTATATCTGTTCTTCAGTAGAAGTTTTGTCTTTGTCCCCCTCTCTTTCTTGCTGTAATTGTGTTATGTAGGCTCACAGGACAGAGGACTGGAAGGGACCTTCTGGGTCTTCCAGTCCAGACCCCTGCTAGCACAGGCAACTCTGTCATATAATCCTGTTCGTAAATTGAACATAAGAACATAAGAATGGCCATACTGGGTCAGACCAAAGGTCCATCCTGTCTACTGACAGTGACCAATGCCAGGTGTCCCAGAGGGAGTGAACCTAACAGGTAATGATCAAGTGATCTCTCTCCTGCCATCCATCTCCACCCTCTGACAAACAGAGGCTAGGGACACCATTACTTATCGATCCTGGCTAATAACCATTAATGGACTTAACCTCCATGAATTTATCTAGTTCTCTTTTAAACCCTGTTATAGTCCTAGTCTTCACAACCTCCTCAGGCAAGGAGTTCCACAGGTTGACTGTGCGCTGTGTGAAGAAGAACTTCCTTTTGTTTGTTTTAAACCTGCTGCCCATTAATTTCATTTGGTGGCCCCTAGTTCTTATATTATGGGAACAAGTAAATAATGTTTCCTTATTCACTTTCTCCACACCACTCATGATTTCATATACCTCTATCATATCCCCCCCTTAATCTCCTCTTTTCCAAGCTGAAAATCCTAGCCTCTTTAATCTCTCCTCACATGGGACCTGTTCCAAACCTATAATCATTTTAGTTTCCCTCTCTGAACCTTTTCTAATGCCAGGATATCTTTTTTGAGATGAGGAGACCACATCTGTACGCAGTATTCAAGATGTGGGCGTACCATGGATTTATATAAGGGCAATAAGATATTCTCCGTCTTATTCTCTATCCCTTTTTGAATGATTCCTAACATCCTGTTTGCTTTTTTGAACGTCGCTGCACACTGCGTGGACGTCTTCAGAGAAGTATCCATGTTGACTCCAAGATCCCTTTCCTGATTAGTTGTAGCTAAATTAGCCCCCATCATATTGTATGTATAGTTGGGGTTATTTTTTCCAATGTGCATTACTTTACATTTATCCACATGAAATTTCATTTGCCATTTTGTTGCCCAATCACTTGGTTTTGTGAGATCTTTTTGAAGTTCGTCACAGTCTGCTTTGGTCTTAACTATCTTGAGCAGTTTAGTATCGTCTGCAAACTTTTCCACCTCACTGTTTACCCCTATCTCCAGATCATTTATGAATAAGTTGAATAGGATTGGTCCTAGGACTGACCCTTGGGGAACACCACTAGTTACCCCTCTCCATTCTGAAAATGTACCATTTATTCCTACCCTTTGTTCTCTGTCTTTTAACCAGTTCTCGATCCATGAAAGGGTCTTCCCTCTTATCCCATGACAACTTAATTTACATAAGAGCCTTTGGTGAGGGACCTTGTCAAAAACTTTCTGGTAATCTAAGTATACTATGTCCACTGGATCCCCCTTGTCCACATGTTTGTTGACCCCTTCAAAGAACTCTAATAGATTAGTAAGACATGATTTCCCGTTACAGAAACCATGTTGACTTTTGCCCAACAATTTATGTTCTTCTATGTCTCTGACAATTTTATTCTTTACTATTGTTTCAACTAATTTGCCCAGTACTGACATTAGACTTACCGGTCTGTAATTGCCGGGATCACCTCTAGAGCTCTTTTTAAATATTGGTGTTACATTAGCTATCTTCCAGTCAATGAGTACAGAAGCCGATTTAAAGGACAGGTTACAAACCATAGGTAATAGCAATTTCACCTTTGAGTTCTTTCAGAACTCCTGGGTGAATGGCTTCTGGTCCCGGTGACTTGTTACTGTTAAGTTTATCCATTAATTCCAAAACCTCCTCTAGTGACACTTCAATCTGTGACAATTCCTCAGATTTGTCACCTACAAAGGACAGCTCAGGTTTGGGAATCTCCCTAACATCCTCAGCCGTGAAGACTGAAGCAAAGAATCCATTTAGTTTCTCTGCAATGACTTTATCATCTTTAAGTGCTCTTTTTGTATCTTGATCATCCAGGGGCCCCACTGGTTGTTTAGCAGGCTTCCTGCTTCTGATGTACTTAAAATACATTTTGTTATTACCTTTGGAGTTTTTGGCTAGCTGCTCTTCAAACTCCTTTTTGGCTTTTCTTATTACATTTTTACACTTAATTTGGCAGTGTTTATGCTCCTTTCTATTTACCTCACTAGGATCTGACTTCCACTTTTTAAAAGATGCCTTTTTATCTCTCACTGCTTCTTTTACATGGTTGTTAAGCCACGGTGGCTCTTTTTTAGTTCTTTTACTGTGTTTTTTAATTTGGGGTATACATTTAAGTTGGGCCTCTATTATGGTGTTTTTGAAAAGTGTCCATGCATCTTGCAGGGATTTCACTCTATTCACTGTACCTTTTAATTTAACTAACCTCCTCATTTTTGCATAGTTCCCCTTTCTGAAATTAAATGCCACAGTGTTGGGCTGTTGAGGTGTTCTTCCCACCACAGGAATGTTAAATGTTATTATATTATGGTCACTATTTCCAAGTGGTCCTGTTATAGCTACCTCTTGGACCAAATCCTGCACTCCACTCAGGACTAAATCGAGAATTGCCTCTCCCCTTGTGGGTTCCTGTACCAGCTGCTCCAAGAAGCAGTCATTTAAAGTATTGAGAAATTTTGTCTCTGCATTTTGTCCTCAGGTGACATGTACCCAGTCAATATGGGGATAATTGAAATCCCCCACTATTACTGAATTCTTTATTTTGACAGCCTCTCTAATCTTCCTTAGCATTTCATCATCACTATTACTGTCCTGGTCAGGTGGTCGATAACCTACTGTTATATTCTTATTAGAGCATGGAATTACTATCCATAGAGATTCTATGGGACATGTGGATTCATTTAAGATTTTTACTTCATTTGATTCTACATTTTCTTTCACATATAGTGCCACTCCCTCCTCCCCCCCCCCCCCCCCCGCATGACCTGTTCTGTCCTTCTGATATATTTTGTACCCCGGAATGATTGTGTCCCATTGATTGTCCCCACTTTACCTGGTTTCTGTGATGCCTATTATATCAATATCCTCCTTTAACACGAGGCACTCTAGTTCACCCATCTTATTATTTAGACTTCTAGAATTTGTGTACAAGCACTTTAAAAACTTGTCACTGTTTATTTGTCTGCCCTTTTCTGATGTGTCAGATTCTTTTTTATGTGAATGTTTCTCTTCTGGTCTGGCCCTTACATTATCCTCTTCCATCCTCTCCTCCTGACTAAAACCTAGAGAATCTCTATCAATAGACTCTCCTCTATGAGAAGTCTCTGTCCGATCCACATGCTCCTCTGCAGCAATCAGCTTTCCCCCATCTCTTAGTTTAAAAACTGCTCTACAACCTTTTTAATGTTAAGTGCCAGCAGTCTGGATCCACTTTGGTTTAGGTTGAGCCCATCCTTCCTGGATAGGCTTCCCCTATCCCAAAAAGTTTCCCCAGTTCCTAATAAATCTAAACCCCTCCTCTCTACCCCATAGTCTCATCCACGCATTGAGACTCTGAAGCTCTGCCTGCCTACCTGGCCCAGCGTGTGGAACTGGAAGCATTTCTGAGAACGCCACCATAGAGGTCCTGGATTTCAGTCTCTTTCCTAGCAGCCTAAATTTGGCCTCCAGGACGTCTCTCCTACCCTTCCCTATGTCATTGGTACCTACCTGTACAACGACCATACTGCCCACTCTCTATTTTTCACCTATTTGTTAATTTGGACATTTTCCCTCCTCTCTCTCTGCTGCTTTTTTCAGACTTGCCTCAGCAGACCACAACCCCTACCACATTGGATTTGGAGTCCAAATCTCTCACACGCAACATATTGACTGGGCTCCATATTAAGTAAAATGAATTTGCCCATTGCTACTCTGGTTATTGTAAGCAGAAGAGACGGGGTTGTAAGCTCAATCATTTTGAGGTTTGTTCTTCCTGCCCAGTCTAATGAATTGCTTTAGACTCACCATGAAGAGTGAATGGGGTGAAAGATGAAGTTCATGAGCTGGTTCACTGCAACTCATGGTATGTTAACTGCAAAGAGAAACAGACTTAGTGGGGTTTCTTGGCCTCAGTTTATCCTCAAATGTCTTGCATTCTTATGTAATTAAGTTAATTTGAAAACAGAATCTCAATGTAGTACTAGATAAGGCATTGCTCAGGCAATTTCTGAGTCTTGCTCTGCTGCCACTGGCCTCAGTGGGAACAAGAGCAGAGTCAATTAGCAGCCATATGCCAGAGCATACACAATTGTAGCCCTGAAAAAAGGCTACTAGATCTTGACTAGAAAGCACCTATCACAGGTCTAGTCTTGCCAATAGGTTCAGTTACTGAACTTCCATCTGCTCATTAGCTTGCCTTTCTCTAACCATCATTTATTTCCTGACTGACAATGTTGTAAAACCCTTCCGTAGCTCCACAACACAAAGGCCCAGTCCTCTGGACTGACAGAGCGGTAACTGGTGCGCAAAAAAAAAAGAGCATTGCACCTATTGCTAAGTTCCTTATAAGATTAACTGTACTACTGAAAAAACAAGACAGTTTCTAGCACAAAATGTTCATCTTGGAATTAGAGTTGATCAACACAGCATTGCATTCCACTTTAAACTACTAGGGCTCAACTGTGAGCCACCCATACAAGACAGTAACATAGACCTTAATTCCCTTACTTGGGCTGCCTGTATCATGGGTCACTGAGGGGGAGGGAGGCTGGCAGGGGAGGGGGAAGAATGACTACACTGCACAGGGTAACTGCTCTTCTTCAGTGCAGGAGGGTAGAAAGTTAGAGAATGCATCCCACCCCCAAGTGCTTCCCAGCACTGCTGAGCAGCATAGAGAGGGGAGTAGTCTGTGCCAGTTATACAGCTGGTATAGAATACTTTCTCCAGGATGGCTCAAGAGCGTGAAAGAGGGTACCAGAAAGTAGCCTGTGACTGAGTCACAGTCTGCTTGTTGGGCAGCAAAGGACATTCATGCCCCTCGTGAATAGCAAAAGTGAGTAAAAATCCAGTCATGTGCAACTTTTCAACATCCTGACATATTGTTGACTATTTGTCTCATTATTTTTTTTTTAAGTAGTATTTCCCAAGAATACAATGTTTCTAAGTTGAGAGTTGTCTGGATAAGAATGATAGATGCAATTCTGTATTAAATATACTAACAGTTCATGGGTTAAAAGGATAACATAATAAACATATTTCCCTAACTTGCACTTGCATGAGTGTTTACATTCTGGACTGCAGAAGAAACAAAGTCTGATTAATGGAGCTACTCTGGTAGTTTTCACATTATCTGATCAAATGCCTTTTTCTGAACATAAATGTCATAACATAACTCAAATGTATATTTTACAAAGTTGTCGGTAAGGTTACTTGCAGTCTGTGAGTCGTTTATAATGAACTGGATTATTCCATTTGGTTTGCATAACTCTAAAATTGATAAATTTAGGGCGTCATTGCTTTTGCCTGCCTCTTTGTACTTTCAGAATGACTGAATTTTGTACAAAGATATTACACTAGATATAACAAAATCACAAAACAAAACAGGACCCAAAACAAATCAGATAAGTAGGAGATATTGATAAACTGATTTTTCATATGTTCAGACTAATACACTCTAAACTAAATGGAGGATTTCAAAAGCCCTGAAAAATTCAATGGCTCTCAGACTTTGGCTCAGAAACCACAAGATGATACTTAAAAGTCTGGCCACAGCTGTTGATTTGGTTCAAACGTACACACTGTCATACCACAGTATGACTAATGGACTAAGATGAGATGAGTCAATGCATCTGGTGAAAAAATGAAAAGAATGTAGTTCTCAATATCACATTTAAAGAGACGTTGACTTTTGGATGAGAAGATTTAAAGGACCTGAGATTGCTCTAGGAAAGGTTGAATGGTTTCTTGAAATATTTCTGTGATCTGGGTAGGAAAACAGGGATGAAGTGGGAGTCTGTGAAAGACAATCCTCGGAGAATATATTTTTTTAAAAAAATAAGTTTATTAGTTCATTACTCAGAACGGGGATCAAAGGTGGGATTCTGCAGGTAGGAGGAGATGAACAATATTTTAAAAGTACTTTGAAATATGTCCATTTCTGCTCTGATGCAGCGTCAAAATGTAAACCTCTTGGAGAAGCTTTGAAGAATGTGTGGGCATGCTTTAAAAGTAACGAGTAACTTTAGTTAGTGTTTCCTTAGGCTCATGATTGGGAGAACACATTCCAGCCATCACCCCTCAGGTCTTCTGTAACAGAGGGAGGAATACCAAGGATAACATTTGTACAATCAGGTTTTGTTTTTAGGGAAGAACACATACTTACAGTTTTCTGTGATCAATTTAAGTATTGAAATGGAATGAGAAAAGGCAATAAAACCTGGCCATCATGTGCCAGATAAAAAAATAATCTGAAATTATATATGAAACATGCTGTGTAATACACATGGTTAAAGAGTATGGACTTCGAGATAGCGGATGCTTTAAATGCCTTGAATAATGGGGGAGTGCCACTGTCTGCAGTGGTGCTCATACCATTTCAGTGGAACTGTTTTAAAACCCAGCTGTCACGTAGTTGAGTCCAACTTAATTTGTTTGATCAGGGCATATCAGTTTTCAGATCCTTTTTGATATTCACTTACCTAGACCAGAGAAAGATATACTAAATCTTATTAATTGTATTTGATCTTATCTTCAGTAACCGTGTATTTGTATTTTACAAGGAATTTAGAGACTGGTGCCCAGGCATTACACATGTACATAAAGAGATGGATAACCGGGTAAAAACATTGAATATGTGGACACACACTTTCTTTAGATACAGCATTGTCATACATAGTTGGGTGCATTGGCAATTGGTGCCACATTCTTGTATTCACTTAGAGAATTAGGCTTCTGTTGTAGCATTCATTATGACACTGTTATCTATGACTAGGTGCACAGCAGATGCTGTATGAATTGTATTTATTGCTAAGTTTGTGGCTTGTCATTATGTACAGGTGTACTGTTATGGGCTGGCAGGTCAACATCCTTCCTGAGTGCCAATGCAAACATTATTTTGTATGTTGTAGTGTATTCATTAAAGACAAATGGCCTCCACACTACTCTTGGGATTGTCAAATCTGAATTACGATTTGCTACATATTTTATATTTCTTGTTTTTTCTTTAGCCAATCTCAAGGGAAGTGTTTTCTTTCATGAACCGTACAGTAATGCGTTTCCTGGGATGGTTGTTAATATCTCAAACAAGCATTTCCCACCATTATAAAGATTTGAGGGTCTGTTCACAGGTACAGAATAGCACATTTGTTATTAAAATGATACGGCAGGTTTCTGTAAGTTTGTGGGTGTGTAACAAACGGTTTGGATTTGTGATCAATGGCAATACCTATGATCAACTTCTTTATATAGGGTCTGATCCAAATACAATGAAAAATCAGTGCTTAGGTGTCTCAAATTGGGCACCCAAAATTAGTAGACTAGTAGATTTCGGCCTTAATCTCTCTGATCCAGATCCTGAAAGGTATTTACAGGATCCAAGCCTCAGTTCCACAGTTCTAAAATGGGAGTGATAATACCATCTAATCTCACAGTAATGTTGTGAAGACAGATTTATTAATATTCATGAGACACTCAATACTGTGGTGAGAGCACTTGACAAATGCCCATGAGGAAATTAATAATTTTGTACTCAGTGAAGGATTTGAATGGTGGACATTAAATAGGGCCTGAGGCTACGCATTGGATGAGGAAGATGAAAGGTAATGTTAACTACTCCATTACTGAATGAGGCAGGAGTCCTGTAGCGAAATAGTATGTGATCATGTAACTAACAACTGTATCATAATGCATATGGATAAGGGAGCTGAATTACAGTTTCTCCAGCACCCGGGAGTATGACCATCCTAACTTTTGAATGCTTTCACTTTTCATCTTTACATTACAAAGAATGGTAATTTCTTTGGATGTTGTCTATATTAGGGAAAGGTTCAGAATTAAACATATTATATAGTAACAAGTACAGGAACGCCTCACTTAACATTGTAGTTATGTTCCTGAAAAATGCGACTTTAAGCGAAACGATGTTAAGCGAATCCAATTTCCCCATAAGAATTAATGTAAATGAGGGGGTTAGGTTCCAGGGAAATTTCTTTCACCAGACAAAAGACTATATTATATATCTATATACACACACACAGTATAAGTTTTAAACAAACAATTTAATACTGGTACACAGTGATGATTGTGAAGCTTGGTTGAGGAGGAGGAGTTAGAGCAGGGGTCGGCAACCTCTGGCACGCGGTTCGCCAGGGTAAGAACCCTGGCGGGCCGGGCCGGTTTATTTACCTGCTGACACGGCAGGTTCAGCCAACCCCTGAGTTAGAGGGTGGGATATTTTCCAGGGAATGCCTCACTGCTAAATGAACTAGCAATTGACTGAGCCCTCAAGGGTTAAGTCTCACACTCTAGGAGGCAGCAGGAAAGGAGGGAGGGCAGACAGAGACACACACCCTGTGTGTGAGAGAAAAAATGCACATTTTCCCTTTAAGTAGCTGACCCCAGGCTTAAGTACATTGCCCTGTTAATTAAATCAGCTTGCTGAGACCTCCTGAGACCACAGCTACTGCCTAGAAGCTCCCTCCATAGTGTGTCCCCCCTGCTCAATGGACACTGGGGTAAGCGGGGTGCGGGGGGAGGGAGAGACACCCTGACATTAGCCCTCCTCTTCCTCCCTTCCCCCCACACAGCAAGCAGGAGTCTCTGAGAGCAGCTCCAAGGCAGAGGGCAGGAGCAGCACATGGCAGTAGGGGGAGGGACACAGCTGAACTGCAGGCATCTGCTGCAGAGGGAACTTAGGGGAGTGGGGAGCTGATAGGGGGCTGATAGGGAGGCTGCTGGTCCACCATGGTTCCAACCACCTACCAGTTAACTGCAATAGGCTGCTCTTTCTGCAAGCAGTGAACAAAAGAGGCAGCTGCCAAAGGACTTTAGAAGGGAGCATTTCACAACTTTAAAGGAGCATGTTCCCTAATTGATCAGCAACTTAACATCGAAACAATGTTAACCGGGATGACTTTAAGTGAGGAGTTACTGTATGTAAAACCATTTAATACTAACTGCCTTTGAGTTTTCTGGATGTTGTACACATTTTAGGCCAGATCCCTCAGCTGTATAAATTAACGTAGCTCCCAGACTTCTATGAGCTACCAGTCTGCACCAACTGAGAATCTGGCCCAAAGTCTTCCCTGATGCAAATTCCTTTTCTAGTTATATACATGGCATGGTTCTAGTGATTAAAAAGGTGGCCCTCCTTTCTCTGGTCCCAATACAGAAAAGTATCCCTATACAGGAAAGCATGCAAACACATGCTTAAAGCTAAATACATATTTAGCAGAACAGGGGCTTCTCAGTCTGCCTGGAACCACCACCCAATTATGTTAGGGACCCCTCTGCTACTAGAGGTGCTGTCTTTTGGATTAGACACAAGGCTGAAGTCCTGTTCAACTGATGGTCTGCTCAGGGCCCCTTAAGAACTCCACATCACAGTCCAAAAGTAATTTAAACACTCCCCTTCCAAGGTCCAACTTATTTAGTCCTCACACATATTGGCTTTCTCGGTCCAGCCTCAGTTCAGAGACTTTCTCCTTGAGTCAAGAATCCTCAGCCCTCCTTCCCAGAGCTGGGTTCAATTCAAATCCTTTCCCTGTAGGAGCCAGACTGGCTCCCTGCCACGTTCACCTGCAGCTTCTACCTCAGGCCAGCTGCAGTTTCCCAGGTTCTGTCTTTCCTGGGACTTCTAGCTGTAACTAGATGGAGTCGTACTGGCTCCCACTCAAGACCCTCTATGTCTCACACCCACGGCAGGGGTAGAGGGACAGGGCTAGCTGACCCAAGGCTTCCTGGCCCTTAAAGGGGAAGGCCACCTTGTTACATAATCTGACACTTTTCTCAACAGTAGGGGGATCTGAAATCTGTTCTAGGCAAATCCCAAAAAGGATCAAAATATTCTGTCCACCTGAAGTTTCCTTGCAATTTCAACTGAAGATGGTATTCCTCACGTCTACCTCCAAACCAATGAATGGCATTGCTGTATACTGTTAAACATACCTCAGCAGAGTAGCTATACTTTATGGGTGGAAGGAGGAAACTGAGAGATATTATTATTTATTACAATCTTATATCATGCTTTTAATCAGTATATCTCAAATATTTTGCAAAGGAGGTAAGTATCATTACCCCATTTTACAGATGGGGAAACCGAGACACAAGGCGGTGAAGGACATATCCAAGATTACCCAGTGGCAGAGATGGGACTAGAACCCTAGTCTCCCAAGTCCCAGTACCATGTGCGTAGCCACTAGCCACACAGCACTGCCGAAAGGTCACCTTAAAATGCCCAAAATTCTTTGGGGTCATTTGCAATGAAAAATGAAAGGTGCTATATAAAAGCAAGATAATTATCAAAGATAAAATCATAATCATACAATATATATTCTGTTTCCAGCTCACAGGCAGCATTCAAAAATAGACGAGAAGGATAAATATACTGGCTTATATACACGTCATGCATAACAGAACTATCTGAAATACTGGGCCAATGATTTTCCAAGATAAATAAATTATCACATTTCTTTTATCATTCTTACACAGAGATATCCTTCAAAGATTGTTTTTAATATGACATTCCTATTCCTTGCTTGCCAATGCTTGGAATACATTGAAACCATCTGTTATATTGCCAGGGGTAAGTAGTCCTCAATCTTCTTATAATTCTACATTAAAAGTATTGCAGGCGCTTAAAAAAAACCTGTTAAAGTAGAGAATTGTATGAAGATTTGTACATATTCTATAATGTACAAGACTTGGCCTCTTTGCACAAATATGAGTGCATCCAGATGGGTGTACCACTCAAATAGTGGTGCAGACACCCAAGCCCATGAGGTTTTCTTAAAAGTAATACAATGTTTCAAAAAATAAATTATGTTGGCGTATTTTTGGTCTGAATTATAAATTTTTATCTTTTGAGGGAAGCATCCCAATTTGTGGATGATCATTTCAGATTTAAAATGTTACCTTAAATGATACAATATATATAAAAATTCTGGCCTCTCTTCTGGTTTCTTTGAGGAATTCTCCTAACCTCTCCTTCATTACGGGAAGTATCATTCTGCTCCTTTTCATGTCCTTCCTCTGCCTCCCTCTTGATTCACCCAGTTCCATCACTTCATAGTCTTCTTCATATACTTTCCCTTCCATCTCCAGCCCCTCAGATCCACCCCTGTTATCTCCTGCTTCCTATTTTTCCTTTCTCCATTCTCATGTTCTTCACATTTTCCCTGCCTGCTATCCCAGTATCCAGTCCCCTACCTCTCTTCCCTTCCCTCTGAGTCTGCTGCTGCACCTCACATCCTCCATCCTTGTCCTTCCTTAATTCTCTTTTGTGTGCAGTCTCCTTCCCTGCCCTACTGTCTTTCCCCTCACCATTACCCTCCATATTCAACCTTCTTGCTGCCCACATTCTTCTACACCATCCTCCAGATCATTAATAAAGATATTAAACAAAACCGGCCCCAGGACCGACCCTTGGGGCACTCCGCTTGAAACCGGCTCCAACTAGACATGGAGCCATTGATCACTACCCGTTGAGCCCGACGATCTAGCCAGCTTTCTATCCACCTTACAGTCCATTCATCCAGCCCATACTTCTTTAACTTGGCGGCAAGAATACTGGGGGAGACTGTATCAAAAGCTTTGCTAAAGTCAAGGAATAACACATCCACTGCTTTCCCCTCATCCACAGAGCCAGTTATCTCATCATAGAAGGCAATTAGGTTAGTCAGGCACGACTTCCCCTTCGTGAATCCATGCTGACTGTTCCTGATCACTTTCCT